>NW_016107466.1:537098-543180 GCF_001604975.1 Cebus imitator | reverse complement strand
TTGATCTCTTGACCTCGTGATCCACCCGCCTCGGCCTCCCACAGAGCTGGGATTACAGGCTTGAGCCACCGCACCCGGCCTGCATTAGTCTTGACTGCCAATGACAGAATGACAGAACCCATGAGCTGCGGGGAGAACCATTTGTGTGTCCTAGCTCACTGATCATATTGCACTAGCCATGTGTGTCAGTTTCTGGCTGGAGTCTGAGAAATGCCTGAGAGTACCCATCTCTGACACAGAGGAGAGGATCATACTTACTACTGAGCTTGCTGTTTCAGCAATTATATACTCTCTCTATGCTTTGAAAAATGAAGAATTTTACTACATTTCGGTACACACATGCATATCCACAAATGTAAGTGCCCTATGTGCTTTATAACATACTGGCCTTTTGAAAATCTACTGATTGGTATAATGGAGAAGACACAGGGTCCATAGAGGGATTTGGGATTGATTCTAAACTCAAACTCTTATTAACCTCATGACTTTGAGCAAGTTATCTCCTCTCTGAGCAAGGCCAGGACTAAGGTGGTATAAAGGAAGCATCTAGGGTGCAAAATTTAAGGAGACAAGCAGGGGCCTGATAGTGCCCTCAACTTTTGTGCCCCAAGTATCTTGTCTGCCTCACCTTCATGCTGGCCCTGTCTCTGGGCCCCAGAATTGTATAAACAGAGACGTTTAAAGCACCTATTACATGGCATAGCACAGCCACTTAGTAAATGCTGGTCTTTAATCAACAAATTTCACATGCACAAGCCCCTAGAGCAGCCAGAACCACATCCAGATATTATGCCTGGCTCCCTTCCAACTGCTGAGACCCAGATCAAACAGCAACCTGGTGGACTTCTGGGGCAGAATAAAGAAGTCCATTTACACTGTACAATGAGTGACCTAAACCAAAGCAAAGGAATTCCAAAGTAAAATTTGAAATACCTTTTCTTCTTATTTGAGTTAATTTTAGAGAAAGGTCCACAACAGAGACTCACTGTTGATTTCTGAGATAATTATTGCCTCTGTTATACACACTCTCACATAAAATGGATTGCATTGCATATAAAGGTTTCCCTTTAATTTCTTACATAACATTGTGCTATGACTATTATGCCTCATCATGAAATGTTCCTCAGCTTTAATGGTTGGGAAGTAGGTTATTTCATAGATGTAACATAACTGATCAATGTTTCATTGTTGGATTTTGCAGGTGGATCTGAAACATATAATTTGATGACTATCTTGTCTGCATTGATCAATCCACATGTTTATTTATGTGTTAATATTTATAAGTTTAATTATGCATCAATTATCATGAGCATTTTTAAGGCTTCCTATGCTATGTTGAATGTCTTTCTGGGGAAGTTGTGCCACTTTAGATTCCCCACAGCTGGGTGTGATATTGTACATGTCACAGCAGGACATTTGCACTCTACAATGGCTGGTGGTTGAGGAAACAGACTTGGCCTTAACCTGTTTGGCCACAAGCAAACCTTTTATGCCTGTGATGACTCTTCTCCTAGCGGCCTGTTTTCCTCTCATTGTTAGCTCTACCCTGTGTTCTATAGCGGGGGCTCTAATATCCCAGGATCTGGCTGAAGGTTGGGGCATTCTCTGAGGATCCCTTCTTTTCTAAAATGCAAACTGTGTACCGTCTTTAAGAGTGAGTAGGCTCTACTGAGCACAAATCAAGACGAAAGGCGTTATGGAAAGTTAATCTTGTTTGCACAGCTGGAAAAAGGGGGCAAGAAGTTTCTGGAAATTGGTTAAATATGGAGACAGCACATTCTGCAACTCTGGGAGAATTGAGAAAATTGTTGAAAAGGTTGATCTGGGCCCTTTGTTTTAAGTTACCATTTATTAAGCACATGTCTTTTATTTCCTTAATTCTTATTGAATCAAGAATGATCACTTGGGTAAGTGACATTATTCCCATAATAGATGAGAAAATAGAGTCAGAGAAGTTCAGCAAATCCCACTGAGTAATCAACTAGTGAATGATCAGGCTGAGATTCAACTGCAAGGCTGACCCAATGATCATCCTCTTTTTGCAACATTCTCCTGCCTGCTAAGTACCTTTGGCTCCCTACAAACTTACATGGATATTGGACTTACCTAACAGATATTTCTAATCCTTCTGATCTTGATGCTGTTTTGAAATTTCTTATTTTAAAAATTTTATTATTATTTTTATTTGAGACGGAGTCTCACTCTGTCACCCAGGCTGGAGTGCAATTTCAGCTCACTGCAACCTCCTCTTCCCAAGTTCAAGTGATTCTCCTATCTCAGCCTCCTGAGTAGCTGGGATTACAGGCCCATGCCACAACACCTAACTAATTTTTGTATTTTTAGCAGAGACGGGGTTTCACCATGTTGGCCGGGCTGGTCTCGAACTCCTGACTCCAAGTGATTCACCCACCTCAGCCTCCCAAAGTGCTGGGATTACAGGCATGAGCCACTGCACCTGGCCTACTTATTTATCTTTGATGCTCACGCTGAAGTGATTTAGTTTGTCCAACCCCTTTTGAAAACAAAAATTGATAAGTCAGCATTTACACTCTTTCAGTCACTTTTCCGAAGTGTTACTTCTTTCCTTGAAGTCATTTCACCTGAAACAGCTCTACAAAGTTATTATTATCCCCATCTTACAAATGAAGAAGCACAGGCCCTGAGAAGTTAAGTAATTGGTGTATGACTGCACAGTGACTGTAGTCTTAACAATAGTTAAGTCTGTCACCCAGATAACCACACACCCTCCTTTAGTGTTGTTCCTGGTAGCACCTCACCTCCCTTTGCAGATGACATGATGGATCCCATGAGAGGTGCCTGCACTGCATAGATAGCAGAGGAGCAGTAGGTGAAACCCACAGCAAGGTGGTTGTTAGACCTGGGACTTGAAGGTTATTGAACATGAATGAAAAATCAGCTGCTGTCATATCACTTTCCACTTAAAATATATTCAAAATCATCAGTTTAGGTGATGTTACACCATTTCTTCTGTGCTGGATTTTACAAGGCTGACCTTTAGTTATACACACTGACTGCATGCCTGTGACCTACACTTGGCCCCTACTTGTGGGCGCATGCTCAATGTTAATGGCCCGAATGACTCCAACCGAGGAACGGCAGATGAATTTAAGCAGTCAACCATCCAACAAAGAAATTTCTATTAATATTCACAGCACTTAGAGTGCAATAGAGCAGACACTAAAATTGATGCTGATTTTAATCCGATGGCGAATACATTCCTATGCTTCTTGGTGGGAGGGAATGAAGATAGTTCAATGACGTAACCAAAAAACAGTGAGGGTCTCGTGCTCTGTGTGCACACAACTAAGTCTCCATCAGATTAAGAAAAACACATATAAAATTATTTAAGGATCAAGACTCCGTCCATGTTACTACAGCATCTGAAAGTGCAAATATGGTGCTTTTTCCGGACATGTTCTCTTTGTTGAGCATATATATGTTTCCATATCTTCAGGCACCAAATAGTGAAAAAAAAAGCCAGGTGATATATTACATATTTTACATGTTTCCTTTTATGGGGGATATATCAAATGGTGTGTCATAGGAATCTATTTCTGGTTTGAATGGATAAACTAACCCACGTGAGTTTGGCTATACTCAATAGTCACACAGAGCTTCCATATACAAGTGTGACCTTGAGAAAATTATTAATCTTCTCTGAGCTTTCATGTAAGTGTCAGAGAAGCTGAAATGCTCTCTATTGCTATTAAGTCTAATGAGGTAGAGTAGGTAAAGTCCTTACTAATATGAGGTGGTTTATACTGGCCATTTCATAACACACACTATTCTAAATTCTTTATGTGAATTCATTCAGTCATTTTATCCACAAAACAACTGTATCAGATAGGAAATATCATTTCACAGATGAGGAAACAGTTTCAAAGAGGATAACACATCAGGCTTATAAGTAAAGCAGCTGGAATTTGATTTCTTGACTCTGAAATCAACGTTATTAGCAATTATGCAATACTGCTTTAATGTATCATAATATAACTGACTTGTAAATGGCTACTATCTCAGTATTGTTGGTTGCAGAGATGACCATGTTCTCTTAACAAGCCAGTAACGATCAAAATACACATAAATGTGATCTCTAATAGTGGCCCAAGAGGTTTTAGACTTGTGATTTAAACACATAATATGCCTCAAGCATGATTCACCTGGAAATGAGGGGAAATTATACAATAGAAATAGACAGAGCGTGGTGACTTCTGCCTGTAACAATAGCACTTTGGGAGACCAAAGCAGGTGGATCACAAGGCCAAGAGATCGAGACCATCCTGGCCAACATGGCGAAACCCTGTCTGTACTAAAAATACAAAAAATAGCCTGGCATGGTGATACGTGCCTGTAGTCCCAGCTACTCGGGAGACTGAGTCAGGAGAATCACTTGAACCCGGGATGCAAAGGTTGCGGTGAGCCAAGATCGCTCCACTGTATTCCAGCCTGGCAACAGAGGGAAATTCCATCAAAAAAAAGAAAAAGAAAGAGAAAAAGAGAGAGGAAGGAAGGAATGAAGGAAGGAAGGAATGAAGGAAAGAAGGAAGGAAGGGAAGGAGGAAAGAAGGAAGGAAGGGGAGGAGGGAAGAAGGAAGGAAGGGAAGAAGGAAGGAAGGAAAGAATAGAGAACATAGGTGGGCTTTGGAGTCAGTCTGTATTTGTGTCTGAAGCCCATTTTGCCACTTGGTTAGCTGAGCGACCCATGCGGAGGCTTAGACTGTTATTCTGTTTATCATAGGGAATAATAAACATCACAAAAATAACACAGTTAAAGCCAAGAGATATTACTAATTGTAATGGAGGATCGCAGCAGTGGTGGTAATAGTAGTCAGAAGAGCTATAGTTGCAATGAAATCATAGCAGTAGTAGAAAAAAATGTATTCATTTCGTAGGAATTTTATAAAAATGCAGTACAAACTATGTGGCTTAAACAATGGAAATAAATTTTCTCCGAAAAGCCTGGAAGCTGAATGTCGAACATTAAAGTGTCTGCAGGGTTTCTTTATTTTGAGCCCTCTCTTCCTGGCTGGTTATGGCCATCTTCTCCCTGTGTCTGCACGTGGTCTTTCCTCTGTGCATATCTGTCTTTATCTTATTTTTTTTTAAATAAGGACTCTAGTCATATTGAATTAGGGACCACCCTATTGGCTTCATTTTAGCTTAATTTCATTTTTAAGACTATTTCCAAATAGTACGGTCACATTCTGAGGTGCTGGGTGTTAGAACTGCAACATATAAGTTTGGGGGAGAAGACTGTTCACCTCCTAATATTAGGCCTTCCACATAACAATTTCCCATGGGAAATCCTTCAGAATACTTTACACGGAATTTAGGACTGTCAATTTCAGAAGTAATGACCTGTGTCATGGTTTGAGCAAGACACTGGGCATGTGGCTTTCCACCAAGAGAGTATCACCTCATTAGTGTGAATGCTAAAAAATCCATAAGGGATTGTGTCTCTGTGTGTGTGTGTGTGTGTGTGTGTGTGTGTGTGTTGTCTTGTGTTTATTTTAGAGACAGGATCTCCCTCTGTCACCTAAGCTGGAGTGCAGTGGCGTGATCACAACTCACTCCAGCCTCCAACTTCTAGGCTCCCGTGATCCTCCTGCCTCAATCTCCTGAGTAGCTGGGACCACAGGAACGCCCCACCATGCCTGGATAATTTTTTTTCTTTGTAGACACAGGATTTCACCATGTTACCTAGGTTGGTCCTGAACTCCTGGCCTCAAGTGATCCTCCCACCTTGGCCTTCCAAAGTGCTGGGATTACACGCATGAGCCACCATGCCCAGATGGCATGTGTGTTTTAAAACTGGTGGGGATAAAGGGATCCTGGTATTATAATGGGTGGAGAACTTTCATGAAAAAAGAGTCCAGTTCAAAAAACTTATCCTGCATTCCATATGACTTTTGAGAGTCTATCAGGAAGTCAGATAGACTAGAATCTCTTTAAAATCACAGGGTACCTGGATTTATGTTCATTTTAGATATAAACATGAGGAATTTATTTCATTGTTTGAAAATCCTTGAAATTTCCAGGAATACAACTTCAGTGTAAATTA
>NW_016107466.1:521690-537033 GCF_001604975.1 Cebus imitator | reverse complement strand
TTTTACTGTCTTGCTCTGTTGCCAGGAGCCAGGCTGGAGTGCAGTGGCACGATCTTGGCTCACTGCAAACTCTGCCTCCCAGGTTCAAGCAATTTTCCTGCCTCAGCCTCCTGAGTAGCTGGGACTACAGACGCGCGCCACCATGCCCAGCTAATTTTTATATTTTAGTAGAGATGGGGTTTCACCATGTTGGCCAGGATGGTCTTGATCTCTTGACCTCATGATCCACCCACCTCGGCCTCCTAAAGTACTGGGATTACAGGCATGAGCCACCACGCCTGGCAGAAACACTGGATTTTTTAAACTTTTGCCAAAAGTTTTTTACCTATTGGAAAATCATAGTTATGAAAGTATCCCTCTTTGTATCTCTGCTTCCATTACAGTACATCTGTTTGTCTATATTTTAGGCAGTCTAATTTTTGGTGATTTTTTTATATAGATGTAAATATCTTGCTACTTCATTATATCTTCTTATAATGTTATATCAGAATTCTGAACTTACGGGAAGTAGTTATTATTCTATTATAATCAACTTTCTTTTATTTCTTTTCTGCACTACAATCAGGACATTGCACTGATTTTTTAAATTATGGATGCAGATAATTTATATTATCAATGAGTTTTATTTCAGGATAATAAAGGAAATGTTTTTAAAATATTTGTTGTAAAAGTAGGCATTGAATCAATAGAATTCCCAACCACTACAGTCGACAGTGCTCCCAGGATTAGAAAGCCTACATGTGACTAAGGGGTCAAATGTTGGACTAGTGAAATTGAATCCAAGCCATCCAAAGCTAGAAAGGGAAACTGAGTATAAGAGAAGACAGACAACTTGCGAAAGTACGGAGACAGAATCATACAGTTAGACTGCATTGTAGAAATATATGCCGTATTAGAAACTTGACTCCAAACAAGCTTTCCCCACACTGGCTTTCACGGGGACGCAATCCAAACTATGGACACAAACAGAAGCATCTTTGGGTTTGTGGAGGGAAAGCCAAGTTTACATGCAAAGTTTGAACACTGTAATATGTCTCTTCTATTAGTTTTCTTCTGGGGGATCGTGGTTTTCTTTGTTCATAGTTCTAAATTAATTTTTCAAGTTTATTCATTTGGTTTAGAGTCTACAAAGGAAGAAGATGAAACACAATAATTAGCTTATTGCCCTGCAATTATTAAAAGGCTGCAATGGCGGTCTCCACAGGCCTCTCCCCCTTGGGTAACACTCTTGGAATGAATTCTTACCTTATACTTAGCTTTGCATTCACTTATTTCATGGTAAGTTACATGCCTCTCCGAAAACATCCCTCCTCTTAGTTTTAGATGTATGAACTGAGTCTCTTAGCTTCACCACAATCACCATGTTTCAGAGAAATATATTGGTAAATTAAGGCCATTGATTGGCAAAACAAATTCCATCAACATCTGCAATGATCCTTGCACACATCATGGCAAAATCTAGAGTCCTTAGAATAACATTTGCATTTTTCCCAGTGATATGATTTCCCATTCGTTCAGCTTTTGTCTCCTATCCTCTCTCCTCCAAACCATGTCTGATCCAGCCACACAAACTGTAGGTTATCCATTCCTCAGCATGTCTTGTCATCCAAACAATTTCCAGCACTTTGTTGTTCTAGCCAACTTGGTGAATGTACACTCAATATTGAAGACCTAGCTCAAGTAAGAAGCGTTTCTATTTCATCAGCTTTGACCTCTTTTCCTCGCGTTCCAGTGTTCCCCACCATAAAACTTGTCAACCTAGGCTGGGCACAGTGGCTCATGCCTGTAATCCCAGCACTTTGGGAGGCTGAGGCAGGTGGATCACAAGGTCAGGAGATCAAGACCATGAGGGCCAACATGGTGAAATCCCATTTCTACTAAAAATACAAAAAAATTAGCTGGGCGTGGCAGCACATGCCTGTAGTCCCAGCTACTTGGGAGGCTGAGGCAGGAGAATTGCTTGAACCCAGAAGGCGGAGATTGCAATAAGCCAAGATCGTGCACTGCACTACAGCTTGGACAGCAGTGTGAGATTCCATCTCAAAAAAAAAAAAAAAAAAAAAAAAAAAAAAAACAACTTGTCAACTTAGAGTGTCATTATTGGTGACCCCATTTCTGGGGATTCCCACCCAATCAGGCAGTGAGTTCTTAAACAAACAAACAAAACCTTTTATTATTTATCTTGTATTCCCAGACACTAATATGGCACCTGGGACAATGCTGCTTAATAACGTCCAATGAAAAGAACAGCTGAGGAGTACAGAGTAGAAAGAATTTGGTCTCCTTCTATTTCAACAGTGCTTGAAATATTTTCTTTTTTTTCAATAAAAGAAAATATTGAGCCTTCTTAACCTTCCAAAGCCAAGAGCCCACATCTTCTTAAATACACCACAAATGAGTTAAAAATCTCTCTATTCACCTATATATAATTTCAGGCACCATTTCACACTGATGAAATCATATCATCTCTCTTCTCTTATAAATTCAGCGCTAAGTGAAAGGAGAGAACGGATACTGAAGAACTGAGAAAAGTTAATCAGAGTTGCTTGTAGAATCTTAAAAAGGGGCTTTGGGTGAAATTAGAGTTTCCTCAAAATTATAAGCCGGTAAATCCACCCTGATGGTGGTAGAGATCTTCAAATCTTGGGCAGAAGGCTGAGATAGAAGCCTTTGAGTGAGGCCATTGGTGTGTTACCGTTGGCTGTGGTGGAAAAGTAGTCAGCCATCTTCCTACTGAACTTACCAAAGCAGCTGAGGGAGCTTAGGAGACACTCCCTTCTCACATACAGGTCGCAAGGCCAGGACATGATGCAAACTCTCTAGAAAATAACTTCTGTATGTATTGAAAATTTTGTTAATAAAGGTGTTCATTATACAATTACGAAATTGGGAAGCTAAGGAAGGAGCTAAATATGTAACAATAGAGATAAACTTAAGTAAATTTTAGAACATCTACATGATGAAATACTGTGGAAATACTATATATTGTATTTATTAATTCAAAATAATATTACTAATAATACCAAAAATAAAAGCCACAGCTAGACGGGTTTTAAACAGTAACCAGTTTTATCCGTTCACCATGTTTATGATACAGTTATTGTCAGCCCTATTTTACAGACAAGGAATCTAGACTAAATGAACATGTAAAGTCTTGTTTACATCACACCACTGCTAATAAGAGCTGGACTTCAAGCCAGATGTGACAACTGAAAAGTTCATGTTCTTTCCACTATATATTATAGACTATGAATACTTTTAGTGAGATAAGAAAATGATAAGTCTAAAGTGTTACATGACAAAGGTGATCATAGATGCACGCATTATATTAAGATCTTGAAGGAAAAATAGAAAAAGGAGGAGGAAGAGGAACTAGAGGAGGAGAAGAAGAAAGAAAATAATCAAGTTACGATTTGATTCTATGCATAGTTTTCTTTTTCTTTCTTTTTCTTTTTTTGAAACAGAGTCTTGCTCTGTCACCCAGGCTGGAGTGCAGTGGCATGCTCTTGGCTCACTGCAACCTCCGCATCCCAGGTTCAAGCAATTCTCCTGTTTCAGCCTCTGGAATAGCAAGGATTACAGGAGTGTGCCATCACACCTGCTGATTTTTGTATTTTTAGTAGAGACAGGGTTTCACCATGTTGGCCAGGATGATCTCGAACTCCTGACCTTAGGTGATCCACCTGCCCAGCCTCCCACAGTGCTGGGATTACTGGCTTAAGCCACTGCACCTGAACCTCCTTTTGTTTTTCTACAGTGTGCATATATTACTTATATAACACAGATATTGACATAATATAGGAAAAGAGAACATTCTAGTTTTATTATAGGTACACAAATATGAAGGAATCTGTCTTTCATTTCCAGGAGAATCCTGGTACACCTCCTAAGCACAACTAGGAAAGCCTTCTTCTCAGAAAGAAACTTTAATATTGCTTTTTTCCCTCAGTAGGTCTTATTGCATTTTTAACATCATCGGACAAAATGAAACAGAGTGGTGGGTCAGAAGGACTGGGTGGACAATGTGACAAATAATCCAATCTGGTGGAAGAGAGTAGCAGCAAAGAAAAGCCATTTGGCTTGGTGATTAGAAAGGGATTGGCAGCACTTGCCAAAGTCAGTGTGATATCAGGGGCCAGAGCCAGACCACAGGGTGTGAAATGAGACAGAGAAATGGGGAAAATGTCAGCAGGCACATGCCACTTTCAATAAATGGGAGAGTAATAGCATGTCAATTGAAGTGTGCCCAAGTTTATAGGAAGGTTGTCCATTGCAATTAAACAATCATTTCAAGTTTCTCAACTGCAAATACTCAAACACATTTGACAGGTGGTAGAAATTGGCGTCAGTGTGTTCTAAAGAAAGGGCTAAGACTGAACCATTTTGGATTGTCATCTTAATACCCTGCTAATTTCTAGATAGAGTGAGTTGGGTTTTATTGATTTATTTTTTATAGTCCATCAATGGCTTTATCTTAAAAGTGGGGCTGTCAGTGCCACAGGAGATGTGATGTGGATTAACTACTGATCTGAATCTTTGTGAACTAAATAATCTTGCTCCAGGTGGCTTTCTAAGAAAAGAATACTACGAGAAAAGCAACTGCCATTAGCTTAGCCTGTCCTTGGAGAATTTAATGAAGAGAAGAAACCTGGGGAGAAACTAGCACTTTTTAAAGAAAATGTGGATATCTTATTTCCCCTGGCCTCCCCATCCTGACTTGTCTAAGCTGGATCCGTTTTTCTCCTGCACCCTGCAAAGCTTGCCAGTCTGCTTCCCTTTTCATACGTGGCAGCCTCCAGTTTAACTTATTGGTGTTCTCAAGTGAGCCTTCAACAGAACTGAGCCATTTAAAGGTTTGCCCTCATCTCATTATAAATTAGTTTTGAGTATCTCTCAGTATGCACAACATTCCTCAGCTATCCAAGTTCGAACTCCTTATTAGGCTAGGAAGAATTTGCGTTTTAATTAGTTTTACTTCTGGTGTATGAAGCCCACTGAGATTACTACACTTAGTAAAATTTAATTAACTTGACAAAAGATCCTAATTGTTTTCGTGCCACTGGTCCTTTGCAAGGCTAAAAATAATGCCCTCCAAATTAAGCGGCCACCACAAAGCTTCATTTTCACTGTCCTATATTTTTTTAAAAAATTGTAATTCACATGAAGTTTTTCTTTGTCAGACATTGGTGCAGTCTGTTGCTAAGGCAGAGATTTACACATGCTTTAAGAAATGATATCTGGGAGTGAGAATGAGTAGGAAGTGAACAGGGAACAGACCCCTCCTCTCACCTTCACTCTTGTGGAAAGCTTTGTGGAAATGAGATGAGGAACATATTGATTTGTTCAATTCCACAAAGACTCAAGGAGGCATATCATGTGAATTAATAATGAAAATTTATAAGTAAAAAATGCTGAATGAATGAACATGCATCCATTCATTCATTCATGTATCATTTATTTACTCTTTCAGTGTGCATTTCTGGAATACTGTTTTTTGTGTGTGTCAAGTGCTCACAAAGGAAATATTCAATCTTTAAAAGCCCCGGTCCTTTGCAATGTCATTTCCCATGTCTGGTTCCTATCTCCTGCTCATTCTGGTTGACATTTTATAGACTTCAAGACCAGCACATTTCTTATTCATTCTTTTGTGATTCTAAACTCCTTTGTCTTCCAATTCTAACTTCATTGGAAGGAAGTATCTTGACATAGTGTGTTGCAGCTGCTGCTAGCTTTTGTTGGTCTGTTTGTGATCCTGTAGCAAAAACACATTTTCACCTTGGCACTGACCTTGTACAAGAAAATCTCCTTTGCATTTCAATTTCTTCTCCTTCTTCCTTTTCTTCCTCTTCTTCCTCCTTCTTCTTCTCCTTCTCCTGCTCCATGTCCTTCTCCTTCTCCTTCTTCTTGTTTTCTCTTGAGATGGAGTCTTGCTCTGTCACCCAGGCTGGAGTGCAGTGGCACGATCTTGGCTCACTGCAACCTCCACCTCCCAGGTTCAAGGAATTCTCCTGTCTCAGCCCCGCAAGTAGCTGGGACTGCCAGGGGCCCACCACTACACCTGGCCGATTTTTTGTTTTTTAGTGAGGACAGGGTTTCATTATATTGGTCAGGCTGGTCTCAAACTCTTGATCTCAGTTGATCTGCCCACCTCGGCCTCCCAGAGTGCTGGGATTAAGGGCGTGAGCCACCGCACCCAGCCTCAATCTCTTCTTTAAATGAAAAAATATAATTGCTTCTCTCTACCAGAATTTGCTGAAGGATTGAATGAGGCAGTAAAATAAAGCAATGGAGAAAGTTTGACATGGAATTGATCCTCAGAACTCTATTATGTGCATCACTTCTAAGAGTCACGTTAATTTTCCTCCACCCTGAGCCTGTCAAGCCGAATTCCCTTACTTCCTTCCCTGAGCCACCATGTAATTAGAAAATACACAGGTCTATCAATCACTAAACCCAGCTGACTCATGACATATTTTTGACCTAAGAATATCATTGTCATCATTATTATTCCTTGTGTAATGAAAATAAGACTAGGAGTCCAGCAGAAATTGTATCTATTATTTGAAGTTTTTCTTTTTTTCTTTTTTTAAGGCTGATATTGAGGACAGGGTATAACATTTCAAAAGGTCCCATTTCCACTTAATTACAGAATTGGGCCACTCTACTTAATGTTAGAATATTGTAGATATGCCCAAAACTTTACTTTACTTTAACTGTGTCTATTATTTATTTATTTATTTATTTTTTGGTACTTTAGGTTCTGGGGTACATGTGCTGATCATGCAGGGTTGTTGCATAGGTACTTACATGGCAAGGTGGTTTGCTGCCTCCATCCCCTGTCACTTATATCTGGCATTTCTCCCCATGTTATCCCTCTCCAACCCCCCCAGCCCCTGTGTCCCACCCCTGGGACCCCAACAGACTCCAGTGTGTGATGCTCCCCTCCTTGTGTCCATGTGTTCTCATTGTTCAACACCTGCCTATGAGTAAGAACATGCGGTGTTTGATTTTCTATTCTTGTGTCAGTTTGCTGAGAATGATGGTTTCCAGATTCATCCATCTCCCTACAAAGGACACAAACGCATTGTTTTTTATGGCTGCATAGTATTCCATGGTGTCTACGTGCCACATTTTCCCTGTCCAGCCTATCATTGATGGGCATTTGAGTTGGTTCCAGATCTTTGCTATTGTAAACAGTGCCGCAATGTGTCTATTCTTTTACCCTCATTAAGGAAGACTCTGCAAAAGTTGTTTTTCATTCCAGTGCTCACCCTAGTGAACTGCCAAGAAGAGTCTTTTGCCCATTTCTAAAATGGTCCAGTAGTCTACTTCTCGTCTCCTATTTTGTCATGGTTCCCCACTCTAGACATTTCATTGGGAATCTCCCCTCCTCCATATAATGTGGTTTTACGCCGGCTGCCAATCATAGTGTTCTGTCCCACTAAGGGTGGGCATGTGTTCCAGGGCAGGTCCCTCAGGGTACCCCATCCCTCTGGCCACAGTGACTGCACAATGATGAGTCTGTCTCCAACCTAGTGACCACCACAAAAGGTAGTATCCATCTCTGAAATTGGCAGATACCTTCTCTGGATTGTGTGTAGGCTAAGTAAGTTCTCTATTTCATGTTCAGAAAGTTAACCTAATGGAAGCCCAGAGCTGGATATGCTTCTGCCCCTTTTTGCTAGTTACATGGAGGGTGCCTTATTATACGAGGACAGGCCAAGGACAACTTATTGAAAGAAATAAAACTAAGACAAGGGAAAGGGAAAGAAAGGAGAGGGTAGAGGGAAGTATATGAAAAGAGAGGGATGTGATATTCTTGAAGTCAGTGGAGATAGTTGGTTCCAAGCTCAGACTTTCTAATTATACAAAAAAGTGAATATCTGTTTCCCACTTGGATTAAAGACAGATTTCTTCTTGCCTTCTTTAAAATTTTTAACACCTCTTCAGTAAAAATATGCCTGCTCCAAAGATCAAGACTACCATCAGTGTGCAGTTTCATGAGACTATAGGTGAAACGTGAGAGTCCATGAATGGTGTTGGCCTTGACCCCTGCCCCCAGTCCACATACATCCTTAGCACTCTAGGGAGGACATTGTTTCAGGAGTCCATTGCATACTCACTGATGAATTCTGATGAGGTCAGCCACAGAGGATCCCAGCACCTTTTAGCTCTGAGATCTTTACTAGTTCGAAGGGCAGCCAGAAACAATTGAACCTTTCCCAAGCCAGCGGAACCCACAAGTCAGATTCACAGCTCAGAAATGGGCTTCTTTCTCCAGAGCTTTGGTAGACCTTCTTGACAATTTCCCCTTCATAGTCTAAGAATGAATTCTGAGCCATATTTTAAATGGAATGAAGTAATATTTGTTATTCAAATACTATACATTTCTAAGGTTAATCATTATCATAGTGTGAAACCTGACAAGCATATATTTTAGCACTAGGGGAGAAATATGTATGTGATTCATCTCTACATCCATATCCATATTCGTATTTTTATAATCTCCCCTTTTTGGTCTAAACTTTGGAGATCAGCTCTATAATACTTACATTATCACAGAAAATTAATTGTCCACAGCCTTGTTTCATTTATCCACAGCTACTCTCATTCAACACACTGTTAATGTTCACCAACTTTGTGCTGACACAGGTGCCATGAAAACAAGGATCCCTGAGAAACTGTCCTTACCCTTAATTTATCATTCACATAGTATGTTCGCTATTTCATAGTCACTCTTTCAGTTTATACTCTTTTTCTGTCTTCAAAACCCTCTGTTTTCTGATGTATATTAGTCCAATCCTCTTCAAACTTCACTATCTATGACATCGTCTCTGATATATCTACTGTGGAATTGGTGTTTCCTTTTTTCTCCTAAATTCTTGTAAACTTTTAGTTATATCTCTCTTTTGACATATAATACATTTGGTGATTTGATAGTTATTTATGTTCATGTCATCTCTGCAGATCAGTGGTTCTACCATATACATATGTGCATAATGTACATAATGTGTAAGTTTGTGTATGCACATCCTGTAGTACATATTATAGACACTGTGCTTAGTGCTGAGTATGACACATTGTTGGTGTTTAAAAATAATTAAAAAGGTGTTTAATGACTGTGTAAATAACTGACTCAAATTCCCCTGGAGTGTGGGATCCTTTCCATTAGGAACTGTGCATTAGAGACAGTGATTGTTGGAGACTGTTGCATTTCCCAACAAAATTGCTGAGGTCTGTTTATATTGGATAGAATGAATTGCTTCCTTCTGACTCAAGCATCTGTTTGAGAGGTTACAAGTTCCTGTACTGACCACCACAAAAGGTAGCATTGATCTCTGAAATTGGCAGCTACACATCCTATGGATGGAATATTCATTTAAGAAAATTAGAAAGATCGATAGCTCAAAGGTCCTCAAGAACGATGACACTTTTAATTTCAATATATGGCTGGCCACAAGTTAATGAAAAGGGAAAGGGCTCATTTGTCACATCTGGGTGATAAATCTTCTGTGTGCCTCGCTATTGAACATAAAGCTATGCAAGCTGTCAGGAGCTGTGATCTGGGCATCCTAATCTGAGAAATGGAGTAAGGTTTATTTTATTTATCAAAAGGACTATTCGAGGGAAAGAAGTGACGCATTTGTTAAAAGCATAAAGCGCATGCGCAACCTGAGAAAACACACTTTCACAAATGCTATTACTAAATCTAATAGTCACAATAGCCTCATGGGACAAACAGTGTCATTTCTGCTTTCCAGATGAGAAAACTGAAGTTCAGAGAGTGGGTGCAGGGACAGGGCTTAGCAAGGTCCTATCAACGTAAGAAGAAAGCTCATAGTCTTGCCTCTCACTAAGTCGTATGGAGTGAAGAGAATTTAGAAAAGGAAATGTCACATGCACTGAGCTCCAGAAAGATCACACTGATCCCCAATGGATCTCCCACTTTCCTTCTGGCTGACATTCAGGCAACTCATTTCTCAGTCTCGGTTCCCTCATCTATAATGTGGGAATAATAAGATGTGTTCAAGAGGCGTTTAAACACTGCAAGATTCTTGAAGCTTCTGCACATCACTCTTTCAAATGTCAGAGTGTTTTACTTACACCTTCAGCGAGGGGAAGATTAGGATAGTGCCACATGTTAGAGAGTGGGCCCTTTTTTTTAAAAATTTTGTTATTCATCTTTTTAATTCATTTATGATCCAGTCCATTAACTTTAAAGCTAGCACTGGGAATATAACCCTTTCTCTATCACATGGAAAGAGCAGGATTTACTTTAAATTCTCAGTTCCCCCAAAAAGTTATACTTAAAGCCTCCTGTTCATCTACTCGCTATGAAATATACAGATATTCAACAGAAAATCTCTCCCCACAATTTTCTGACTTGTCCTAGAGGAAGAACAGAGTAGAGAAAGGAATAGCCTCGAACAGAGCTACAACCAAATCCCATATACTCCTATAAAAGTGATGTAAACTGAAATCATCAAGTTAATTAACCTTTGTGAGACTCAGTCTATTCATCTGTAAATAGAAATACTATCTAGTTTACAGTTTCATTCTAAGCATTAAAAGGGATGATGTATGTAGAATTCCTTCTCCGTAGCACACTGCAATCACACAAAAAGTGGTCCATAGATGGTTTTCACTGGCTTTCAGTGTCGGTATATCTGAGTGCACATGAGAAAAACATCTGTCTGATGCATCTTTGGCAGAGATCCATAACTTTGTGTTCCTTACAGACACTGACTGTCTAAATTGACTACTACCCAAACAGCCGATCAGAAGAATAATTTATGCAGCTGACATACACCATTTTTGTAGGAGGAAGATTTTCTATGGGTGTGTTTTTTTGTTGTTGTATTAGTCTGCCTTCACACTGCTATAGAAAATTACCTGAGACCAAGTAATTTATGAAGAAAGGAGGTTTAAGTAACTCATAGTTTTGCATGCTTAATGGAAACACAACTGGAAAGGCTCAGGAAACTTACAATCATGGTGGAAGGTGAAGGAGAAGCAAGTATGTCTTACCATGGTGGCTAGAGGGTGGTGGATTGTGAGGGAGACTGCTACACACTTTTAAACCATCAGCTCTCCTGAGAACTCATTCACTATCACAAGAACAGCAAGGTGGGAGTCCGCCCCATGATTCAATTACCTCCCACCAATCCCCCCCCACGAAGTGGGGATTACAGTTTGGGATGAGATTTGGATGGGTACGCAGAGCCAACCCATATCATTGGGCATTGGGAAATTTAAGTAAAGAACAGAGGATGAGAAGTGAGGAGACACATTAAAAAATTGCATTGTAAATTATTCCAGTCTTCTTGTGAAAACTACTCTTCTTTCCCCCCACCCCACACCCCCTGAAATGGAGTCTCACTCTGTCACCCAGGCCGGAGAACAGTGGCGTGGTCTTGGCCCACTGCGACCTCTACCTCCTGGGTTAAAGCAATTCTTCTGCCTCAGCCTCCTGAATAGCTGGTATTACAGGTGCATGCCATCACGCCTGGCTAATTTTTTGTATTTTTATTAGAGACGGGGTTTCACCATGTTGGCCAGGCTGGTCTTGAACTCCTGACCTTGTGATCCTCCCACCTCAGCTTCCCAAAGTGCTGGGATTATAGGCATGAGCCACCACACCCAGCCATGAAAACTATTCTTTACTGTACAGTTCTCCAGTACTCTTTTCTTTGGTGAAAAGGGGACTTCTTCACTCCATTTAGCTGTCACTAACCAAGATTATTGAAGGGCTTGCCTTTTTCACAATAATTGCAAAGATGCAGTTGATGATGATAAAAATCTTTTCATGTATTGCTTTTATTGTCAGGAGACACCAATGAGTGTTTTAGAGCCATTAGCTCACAATTCCTCAGTGGAAGGTATTGTTTTTATATCTATTTTGTAGAAAAGAAAATTGAGTCTTCCTCAGGTTGCTCATTGTCACATAGCTGGTTAGTGGCAAAGCTAGAAACAAACTCAACTCTGTCCTATACATGTGATATTGGAACACTGAATTGAGAACAATCAACTTTAAAAATGAATGAAGGGAGAACGATAACCTTGATGATATTCTCACTTTGAGCTTCCAAGGCCAAAAGCTTCCTTTGAGATTACTTCACAGAATCCTGAAGAAGGGGAGTGATATTAGGTCTGATTTAAGTTTGGGGTGGGGTGGGAGGAAATGCCCATCAGAGAAGCCAAGTAACTTGCTAAGATCACACAGCTTTTCATAGGCAGAGCTGGAAGATTTCATAAGATGCTACATATATGTTTGCAGAAACATATTATGCTTAATTCCTATATCCTCAGGAGAAACATCGGTCTTGCCAAAATTAGCCTGCATCAAAGTCAGCAGCAACCATAAAGTGTGTCATACATAAAAGAGAAACTAAGTCTCATAGAGAAGGAAGTTTGCAAGTGTTAAAGGGAATATGAGAAGTGAGAGAAAACCTCTGATCCTCTGACTAAGCTGACTAAGGCCATGCTGACTTGAAGAGCTGGAGACTGTATCTGTGCCCTGGTGAGGACACAGAGGAAGACTCCAATAAGTACCCATTAAACACATGAAAATTAAATTAATAAATGGGCAAACAAATGACTGCATTTAAGAAAAAGTTTCAGAATGTCACAGTGTCATGGCAGGTGTTCCATTATAGGTGGCTAGGTGGCTTCAGTGGACAAGAGGTGGCTTCCCTCCCTTGCAAGGGGAGGCCAATAGGAAACCAGCAGCATCAGGTACTGGATCCTAGACAGGGGTGCAGAGATGCATCCCTCCTATACCAGGACACTTAAGACTTAGGGAAAAGAAACCAGTCTCCTCCAGTACTGCTTTGATGGCACAAGCAAATTCTCTGGGGCTGCAAAACAATAAAAATGTAGACAAGAAAAAAGTAGCTGGAAGAAACATTGGAAGAAGAGGTGAAGAAGAAGAAACTAACATATGCTGAGTCCTCGCTTTGTGCCAACCCTATACCAAGCATATTGCACCATTATAGGGTTAATTTGCCCAAACATCACGAAGCAGAGTCTATGTTTTTACAAATGAGGCTACCCTAGCACAGAGAGGGTAAGATTTTCCCAGAGCGCAGGACTAAGAATATGGAAGCCCAGGTTCTCAAGCGGGATTATGCTCCTTGGGGTTATAGATTTCTGCTCAGGGCTGGGATGCCATAACATTCCATGCCTTTGCCCCAGTAGACTGCATTTATTTTTAATTTATTGAGAATCTAAGAAGAGTCTGGAAGCAGTAACCAGACACATTCTACTGTGCTGACAAAATGGACCTGGGTGTAGGATATAGACCCAGGCCCTTGGGTATGCATTTCTAGGCAGAGAACTGGGAAAGAGGTGGTGTAGTTAGAGGCTAAAGCCGCCAGTGCTGGCGCTTTAAGGAGGAATGGGTGACCATGCGTCTTTATCAAACTTGTAAAGCCACTCGTGCCTCCCAGGGCCTCCACTGAAGAGTCACCCTGGGAGCACAGCCAACAACCAAAAATGCCTTCTCCTCTGTTATCTCTGGATCCTCCACCACTTTTGACCTCTCTGGACACACTGGGAAGTTCTGTTGCAACAATGAGTGATGAAGGTTAATTGTCCATCCCCTTCTCGTCTTTGCCCTCTGTTTGTCCTTTTGAATGTTTACTAACATATTGTATGTCACAGCATTTTCTTTAAATAATAAATTTATGGCAGCAAAATTGGAATAGCCTTCAAAGCACATTTCTTGAGATGAACACTGGGTTGATGTATTATAACATTTAAAGCAGGAATCTCGCACACAAAGAGCTCATAGGGACCAGAAATGATTAGATACACAGGGAAAGGAACACTAACCAGAAAGTCAGTATCCTCTCTGACCTTTGCTTCCCACAGTCAATACTAAGCTTGTTCATTTTCAGTGACAACTACAGCTCCTGCCCCTCATGAAAATGTTCTCACCATGAGCTTCTGTCAGGAGAAGAGTGCACCAGAATAATGTACCTGTACATCTGGACTCATACCAGGGTGTAGCAGCAAAGCTGAAAGAAGAACGCACATTCATAATGACATGTGCTTCCTCTCTACAAAGGGATGTTAGCTGTTCCCATTTTTGCATTTATCTCAAGGGTAGAATAAATCATTGGCTGGTTGTTAGGAAAAATATGATTCTGACTTTTTGTTCCTGATGTAATTCTGTGGGGGCAACTTCAGAGGCATGTTTCTAAATTGGCCTCTTAATTTACTTTAATATATTAGTTAGACATGGGGAGGGAGTGGGCAAAATTGCCACAGTTTTTGGAGAATTATACACAGTTTATTGGTTGACTTCAAAATGAAGGTGGCCCTTTCAAGCAAATTATGATTTCTTAATTCCATGCTATTGCATTTGAAGTCACCTTTGAAATTTTATCATAGCCTATAATTGATTGGTTTAGTGAATCACATCTTAATTGAAAAATATAATGTCTAAAAGCTATTTTAATTAGCCATTATACAGGCATTTAGCAGCTGAGCTGCTGTAGACACTATGAAAATAAATAAATAAATGAATAAATAAGTATATAGACAATTTGCTAGCTCTATCTGATATCAGTGTTCTATTTCTGAACACAGATTTGTGATCTGGGGCTCGAGAGGTAGTTAGAGAAAGACTAAAAACAGCACCTCTCATATGACAAATTTCAGTCTGGGAAAAACTGGCTGATTTGTTACCCTACTTATTATACCCCATTGAATTTCCTTCATTCATTTACCCAGCTGCTGCTTCAAAAATAAGGTCTTCGGACAAAGTTTATTTTGGACTTAGAATCATGAGTTCTTTACGAAAAATTAAAGGAGCATGCTTCATAAGGAAGTTTTCTGTATCATTTTGGGGGGAACAGGATCTGAAAACCTATAAAATGTGCTTCAAAGTTTACTTGTAAAAAATCTGATTTCTTTCAATTTGGATGCCAATTACAGCAGCATATACCTGTCAGAAGTCACCCAACTCCACATTAAAATGTTAAATGTGTGTATTTATTATATGAAAGTTATGCCCTCATTAAAAAGAAATAAGTATTAAGGGAAGTAAAAAAAAAAAGTCCAGTTTACTTAGACCTCTGTCTTCCTTGGCTATTTTAATATCTTATTACCCAAAGTGAAAGGAATGCTGATTAAGAGAGCCACTGGGCTGGGCGCCATGACTCATGCCTGTAATCACAGCATTTTGGGAGGCTAAACCGGGTGGATCACCTGAGGTTGGGAGCTTGAGACCAGCCTGACCAACACGGAGAAACCCCATCTCTACTAAAAATACAAAATTAGCTGGGCGTGGTGGCTCATGCCTGTAATCCCGGCAGGAGAATTGCTTGAACCCAGGAAG
>NW_016107466.1:497473-521615 GCF_001604975.1 Cebus imitator | reverse complement strand
AAAAAGAAAAGAAAAGAAGAGAGCCACTGATCACTAGTGAAGAAAACACCAACAACAGAAAATTAAAGGTTTTCTGCTACCTTATATTTAGAAAGATTTTTATCATGTAGTACTTTCTGTATTCATAGCATTTACTTTAAAATGAACCAAATAAATGAAAATCCTTTCAAAGCTGAACAACCTGAAATTGTACAATTTTAATTCTTGTAAGAATTAAAATAAAAGAGAAGAGTAGGGTAGAGAACCCAACCTGTTTATAATATATTTAATCAGCCAATTACGCGGTTAGCCCACAATGACAAATTTCTCTCTGCCTATCACTTAGCTGTTCCTTGATCGTGGCACAAATTTTCTTCTAATTTGGCACTATCGCATAAAGTTTTGTCAATCATAAGCATTGTTTTAGAAGATTGAAATGGCAAGTTAATGGTTTACAAGAGACAAACAGGGAGGAAAAACAGCTGTGGTATTTAAACACTGAAGGAGAGCATTGGTGTAATGAAGGAGCAAGCTGGCAATTAAAGAGAAGGAAATGCTCCCAGAGTAAAATTCTAACATGGGGGTTCTCTCGTTTTTAAATCTATTGAGGATTGTTCAAACACGTTTCTTTTGATCAATAAAAATCCTAGTGGCCCTTTGTATTCCTGCTGAATGTCCCCAAACTGGCATCTGCCAGTGTAGCAAAGTTGAACACCAAGTAAGTCAAAGAAAAACACAGAATACTAGTGTATTTACCATCCCCGTAAAACTTGGAACTCAAGAGCAAAAATTATGTGGCTGTTAGAGTGAATTACAAAGATAAAAGAGATTTGAAAAATCTTAGAAGCATGCTAATCCAGAATTTTTCTGCACCTCCCTCTAGACTACTTATGTTTTTTCCCCTGTAATCTGGTGAAGAATGAAATAAGATATGAGAGTTGAACACCAATAGTTAAGTCTCTGCATTAGGAAGCTTCATATACCTAAAATAACTGTGGGAGAAAAGGATGTGTCTTCTGCAATACATTTGGTAGAAACAGCTTGGCCTGCCCTTAACTTTTCTTGTTTATTCTGAATCCGTTGACTTATCAGGACTGTTCCTGATAACATCGAATAAAAGACCTCCTCTGATGCTTGCTCTACATTTTGCCCAGCCTTTCTATTAACTTATCTCTTTTGGCATAATCCACATTGTATTTACAAGGGTGTCACATTCTTCCTCTTATTGGATTGTGTGTGTGTGTGTGTGTGTGTGTCTGTGTGTGAGTGTGTGTGCGTGTGTCTGTGTCTTTGTGTCTGTGTGGTCCTACTAATCGTTAGTAAGACACAATCTCTGGCTTCGTTCTAGACTAAGATTGATATTCTCCCCTCAGTTCCACTGACTTTAGCTGCTCTGGGTAAAAAGCCCTACCTATGTTTTGCTTCTGTCTTTGCACATCTCTTTGAAAGGACTTTTCTGGTTTGTTAATAAGAGAATAAAGCTGCACAAGAATAGTGAAAACAAAGTTCATTTGCACTAACTTTGGAAGCACAGGGAAGATGCATCAAATTAATGAGTAAGGAGAACAGGCTTAGCAAACAGCAAGGGTGCGGTTCAGTTGAGCAAGAGAGATGTTGGCTCTGAAATCTGATGTTGGGGGCTCCAGGGAACCTCTCATCACAAGCTGAAAGCATAGGGAGAATGTGGCCTCCTTACTCCCAGAATGATGGGACATTCAGCTCTGTCATCTGCATTGTCACAGTAGCAGGAAAGCTTCTTTTCTGCAGTGGTAGGGAGAAGGGAACTAAGGACTGTGGTTAATTTCTATCATTTATTCATTTTAAGTGGAACCTTCAAAAGTAAAACATTATGAGATGAGCTAAAGTTTTCCATGGACTTCAGATGAAAGAATAAAAAAACACTTTTCTGGTGCTTTACAGCTGAGAAAACTGAGGACAGATGAGACTGAATGACAAGCCTTCCAATACACATTACATTATATACATACACATATCCAGTGTTAACACAAACACATAAAGAAAACTTTTTCTTTTGAGAATGTCCTCTGGGCTAGCCTCTGTGCTAGGTGCTGAGGACAAAGAGAAAGGCATGACCACTGACTTCATGGAGCTTACAGGTTAGTAGGAGGGACAATCATACATAGTTGCTAATCCCCTCTACCCCCTCCCCTCAAAAAAAGACATTACGGGCTTAAATTCAAATTAAAAAAAAAAAAAATACTTGCTATTCCAATCAGAGATTTTGTTTTTGTTTTGCCTAAAAAGGGGAATGAGTTTATTTTTATTTTCAAAATTCAAATTACATAACTTTTTTCTGATTATGGAAGCAATGCATGCTCATTCATAAATATTTGATCATACCACGGATATGTCTCTCCAACCTGCTTATGTCAATCAACGAGATGCAGAGCACATTTTTCAATGTCAAAATAGGCTTTATGTCATTGTTTTTTTTTTTAATGGCTGCAGGGTACTCCATTACATGAATGAACCATTTAAACTGGTTTTAAGTTTGTTGTCTCCTTAAATAATAATATTTCTATTTATTTCAAACTGAAGATGGCTCTTTGTGATTTTACTGTATTATTTGAAAGCAAACTAGACAAAATGTATGAGAGCATTTGGTAACCTACAAACATGGTACAAACTAATATTTTTTCTGGTTCAAATATAGACCAATATTTCTCCCTCACACAAATCTTGCACAAATTCTGGCTCTACCAATCAAATACACTTACTGTTTTGCTTTTATCTCTCTAAAATATAGTCTCCTCGTTTTCTAAATGGGGCTACCTACATTTCAAGGTTCTCTCATATATTAGAGACATCAATTCAGGTAAAATGTTTAGTTCTGCACCTTATAGTAAGCTGCCACTACACATTGGATGTGTTCATTTCTGTCACTGCTCCATCTGCACTCTCAACATCTATATTGTAAATCCCTCCCTCCTACTTGGTCTTTCTTCTTTGCCCAATCAGTTTATCTTCACTAAAGAACAACTTATTAATAAAATGCTAATAAGAACTTTGTATGAATGCATTTAGCTAGTCTTCCAACAGCCTTCAGGTGGGTACCATGATCATTATCATCATACAGGTAATGAAGCTCAGAGAAATTAAGTAAATTCCCTAAGATCACCCTGCCTGTAGATGGTTCTCTGTGATGGCGTACAGACGCTAGGAAAAGGGAGACATAGCTGAGACTAGAGAGGCAAGCAAGAGTGGAAGCATATAAAGCACATTTTGTATTTCAATATGAAACATGAGTTCAAAGAGCTCAGCTCCAGCAGACAACTGGACCCACGTGCCTGTAATCATCCCAAGTGGGGCGAACATGTAAGTCAGGTGAGGTGTGAGATGGCTGAGACACAGCTTCGAAGTGACCTGACAATAGTGATAACACCATTTATTATTCCTTGAACATGTACACTAGGCACTGTTAGAGTTGGAAAGAAAGATAAGATTGAATACCAGGACTGATCAGGATTGCAAAGCCCTCTGAATTAGCCCTATAAGAACTACCTGTGTATTTCTGAAACAGGAATGTCAATTGCAGTCTTTTAAATTGGAAATTTCAGGAAGAGAAGAGAAGAAGCAAAACCCCTGGTCATTACTGCTATACTCATCTCTGTCTTTGAATTCATACGCTTTTTCAAAAAAAAAAAAAAAAGGTATCTTCCAAATGTATCATTTGTCTTCAAACTCTTCAAGAAAAACAAATGTCAATATAATGTAGTCATGTGTATCTGAGTAGCTTGATATATATAATATGGGAAAGACATATATTATGACAGATGGCAGCCTAAGGTAGAAAATACCTTTGCTACGTGATATCTTCTGCTTTGATAATACATTAAAACCCAATGAGAAATCTCTAAGGAGTGTGGTTTGATGGGCTGAGGTAGAGGAAAGCCCAACATAAATAGCTATTTGTATATGAGATCACACACCACAGAGTTATTTTCGCTAAGACTGGACTGGCTAACCACCAGCCCATCTGACAGCGGAATGGCGTAGACCGTTCATAATGCATGTGCGTGAGTAGGGTAGATGTCTCACGGGGACCCCATGGTAATGCTGTTGATGTGGTTTCCGAGAAGGGTGATAATACTTTATCCTGGACATAGCCTGAGTTACAGAAACACCATTTTCCCACTTCACCCACCCTCATTATCATCAAGAGATGCCTTCATATGTGATTGTGTTTTAAGATGCTTGGCTAGCACTGGGATGAAAATTTTATAAATTATTATTTTTTAAAGGACGTACATAGCTGGCAGAAAATCATCCCATTAATCTGAAATTGCTTCCTTGTAAAAATATTCTAAGAAAGATAAAAAAGATCATCTCACTCTGGTATGGAATGGTGGAGTTCGTAATCTTGTTATTCCACACCCAGTATTGTCTATGCCTGACACCAGAGATGATCATCATTGCTGAGAAGATCCATTTATAAACTCAGTTATTTATTCATTCATTCCGCAATTTGAATATGTCCCCTATGTAACAACTATGCTAACAGCTTAGTGTACAAAGATGATTAGACCTTGTTCATACCCTCAAGGTGTGGAAAGACAAACTGACAGTTATGATGCAATGTGATTATTCTATAAGGAATGTGTATGTGCATGGGTGTGTGCACATATATGAGAAGAATGACAAAGTTTATCTTAAAAAGCAAAGGATAAAAGGAGGTAAGGCTACACACTAAAAAGTTCGGGTTAGAATGAACTCAACTGCAGTACATCAAGACAGGGGAATTCAATGGAAGTATTTTTAGGACTGATAAAAGGAAAGCATATGTCACAAAACCGCTAGTCATTTTGAGAAAATCGTTTGCTCTAAAATATGGTGTGACCCAGGCTCAGTGGCTCATGTCTGTAATCCCAGCATGTTTGGGGGCTGAGATGGGAGGATACTTTGAGCACAGGAGTTTAAGGCTTCAGTGAGCTGTGATTGTACCACTGTACACCAGCCTGGGTGGCAAAGCAAGACCCATTCTCAAAAAACAATAATAATTTTAAAAACTAAAATAAAATTAACCATGATGCTTCCTGAAAATAGAGAAATCTTCATTAAAAATAGCACCTGCCTGTCAGAATTGTGAAGACACAAGAAGGCATGTCTAAGACCCCATCAGAGGGCCTGATGTGAATCCAGGACCAATATGTTTTACTTCACCTGCCTGCCCAGGGCCCTTAACCTACTGGGGCACTTACTTGGCTTCAAGCTTGTCAAGATGCATTTTTCTCCAAAGACAGCTAAGCTCTTCTTTTATGTAAATGTCAAATTCTACCGACAAAAAATCCTTCCCAACCTCATATTCTAGGTCTGCCTATATCACCAATTCATGATGCCCACCCAGAGAATTGCTGAGCTCCAGAAAACCACTCTTTCTGAAAATGTGAGCACCTTTCAATTTCCTACATGGTGATTCTATAAGCTCACTTCTTTTGTAATGGCTCACCATTCTATAAAATGTATGACACTAATGGGCCCTTTAGCTAAAAAAAAAAAAAAAAAAAATCATCTGCAGTTTTTCTTTTTAAGAGAGTGCTATAGACTGAGTATTTGTGCTGTCCTCAAAATTCATATTTGGAAACCTAACCCCAATGTCATAGTATTAAGAGGTGAGACCCATGGAGGTCATTATTGGAGAAGCATTTGGAATTTTGAGCCACAAGAGGAACACACTAAGGGTGGAGCCCTCGTGAATAGGATTAGTGCCCTTATAAGGGAGGCATTAGGAGCTTGTTTTCTGTAGGAGCTTGTTTTCTCCTTCAGCAGTGTGAGAAAGCAGCAGAAAGGTGCCTTCTGTGAACCACAAGATGGCCCTCAATGGACACCCAATTTGTCAGCACCTTAATTGGTTTCCCAGCCTGTGAGAAATAGGTCAGGCATGGTACATTATACCTATAATTCCAGCAGTTTGGGAGGCCAAAGTGGGCAATCACCTGAGGTCAGGAGTTCGAGACAAGCCTGACCAACATGGTGAAACCTTGTCTCTGCTAAAAATACAAAAATTAGCTGGACATGGTGGTGCACGCCTGCAATCTCAGCTACTCAGGAGACTGAGGCAGGAAAATCCCTTGAACCTGGGAGGTGGAGATTGTAGTGAGCAGAGATCACACCACTGCACTCCAGCCTGGGTGACAAAGCAACACTCTGTATCAAACAAACAAACAAACAGAAAAGAACTGTGAGAAATAATTATTTTTATAAAGAACCCCCCCGTGGTATTTTGTTATGGCAGCCCAAATGGACCAATTATCCAATACCTATGGATAACTGAGACAGGCTAGGTAAATATTAATATATTATGTTATCTCAGTAGCATAATATATTATGTTATCTCAGTATATAATGTATTAATATTTACCTAGCCTGTCTCAGTTATCCATAGGTACTGTTGTAGGATCTACTAGTATCTATTGGTATTATTTAAAAATTTTTATAATTACCTCTATTAATGAGGTAGCAGATTCAGAGATATAGAGGTAAAAGCAGAATTAAAATGTATTTGCAACAGACCTCAAGCCTATGCTCGCACCTTGTGCTGACTCTTGTGGCTTTAAGTCCCAAATGGTTTTCCAATCACTTGCCTGTGCTCTGGTTGGTTCTTCCCATACCATCCTGGGCTACATAAGTTATCCCGGCATCTGCGCTTGTGTCATACATTTAGGAGGATGATCCAGTTTAATAGAAAGAGAGAAAGCAAGAGAAATAGAAAAAGAGATAAAGAGAAACAGAGGCAGGAGTGGAGGAACAGAAGGATTCAAAGATGCCCCCACTCTTTACCAAGAGGCTGAGAATGCTGCCATGTCATCATAAAAGTTATTGTCACACTTAGGAAGTAACCAGTCATTATTTTAAAAATATGCAATGGACCTCCTCACTTAGTATAATTCAGCTACTTAACTTTTCAGGTAACCTTTCCAAATCAATTTTAGACATCTGAGAAATTAGGCATCCAAGCCCATAGGTTCTACTTTGGACTTCATTTGAGAAAAGGAAAACAAAAAGTGCACTATATTACAGAAAAATGCTATTCCCTAATGAAATTCCATGAAGGAATCCTCTGCCATTTTGTTTGGTTTTAGAGTCAGGTTTTCACTCTATCACCTAGGATGGTGTACCATGGAACAATCATAGCTTCCTGTAACCTCCAATTTCTGGGATCAAGCAATGCTCCTGCCTCAGCCTCCCAAATAGCTCAGACTAAGGCATGTCCACCAGGCCTGGCTAATTTTTGTTTTTATTTTATTTTTGGTAAAGATGGGATCTTGCTATGTTGCCTAAGCTGGTCTTGAACTCTTAGACTCAAGCAATCTTCCCACCTTGGTCTCCCCAACACTGGAATTACAGGTGTGAGCCACTTCACCCAGCCATCACCTGCTATTTTTGTAAGATATGGAAAGCTAACTAACAAATCCTTTGAGTACTGATCCTGAAATGTTATGAAGAGAAAGTTGGAGATTGTCATGGAGGCAGAAGAAATTCCTAGAATCTTAGATCTTGGAGGGCCTTTAAACATCACCTGGTACATTATTAAAAATAGGAACTACTCCATGCCATTGTTACTAAGACAGTTTTCTATGAAACATGCAGATATAGGGGAACTTATTGTCTCCCAAGACTGTTCATTTTACTTGTTTGGCAACAGCAACATTGTTTAAAAATTCTTGCTTCTATTGAGATTAATTTTGCCTTTTCCAGTTCCAACTTTGTCTAGAATGAGTGTGATCCCTCTTGTTCACGACACATTCAATAAGACAGGTAGGCATCCTCCTCCCTCCCCTGCCTCTCAGAGTTTTCTCTGGAGTGACCTGGTAGATTGTCTACATTTTCAGGGGGAAACAATTCATTATAGAGTCAAAGTAGGGGAGAAGGCATCAGTAGATATTACACAACATTGTTTTTAATGGAGTCTCGCACTGTCACCTGGGCTGGGGTGCATTGGGTGCCATCTCGGCTCACTGCAACCTCCACCTCCAGGGATCAAGTGATTCTCCTGCTTCAGCCTCCCGAGTAACTGGAATTATAGGCACCTGCCACCACGCCCAGCTAATTGTTTTGTATTTTTAGTAGACACAGGGTTTCACTATGGTGGCCAGGGTAGTCTCAAATTCCTGACATCATGATCCATCCACCTTGACCTCCCAAAGTGCTGAGATTACAGGCATGAGCCACCACGCCTGGCCGACTCAACAAATCTTAAAGGAAGAGAAAGTGAGCACAGGTCCTTTGAAATTGTTTGGAGGGAGAAGCAGCTCAAATACCTAAAAGGATTCATGGACCCTGAGATAGATGTCACCTGGAGGTGAATTTCCTTGAAGGTCTATAGTGATGAGACTAATGGGTGTTCAGAGTAACCACAGCTCTGGTAAGGATAATGTTCATCCTGCAAGCACATGCACTTAAACGCCTTTCTTCCTGCATCTTTCTGGTCTTCCATGCATAAATGTTTAATTCTCCATTTTGCCATCAATCAGCTCACTGCTCTGGGAAGGGTCTGTGGATAAAAGCAGCCCAGTGCGGTCTGCCCAGACCTCCAGATGCACTCAAGGCACCCGAAGAGCTTCTAAAGAGCTGATGTCAGGTCGGGGCAGTTGATTTATGATTCCCTAGCAAATTCTGACACCCTTGCAGGGATGGGAGAGATAAGAGCCTAGCCAAGGCTGCCGGAAAGCCTTGCTTCAGAAGAATGAGGTCAAGGTCAGAGGCATGAGGGAAATCCACTGAAAAAAAACACAAGGCACAGACTCTCCTCTGGGGGCAGTGAGCTGGCCGGCTAAGGTCAGGAAGAGAGTGAAAGTTCATTTAGTAGTACTGTAAGATAAAAAAGAGACAAGAAAGATCATGTTAAAGGGGACACCAGAGACAAGAGAAAGAACCACAGATAGCTAGGGCAGAAGACACTTGGGGATTTGTTCTGAAATGCATGATTTCATTTATCAGAAGAAGGACTGTTTTGCTTCACCAGCCTTCAGGTCTTCTCACTTGTGTGTAGATGTGTGGGGGGTCATCTAGTCAATGCAGGAGCGCCTAAAATTACAGAGCTTTTTGATACATTGCAGTCTTATGTTTTTAACAGCTGGAAACAATACTCTCCAGGATATGTATCCTCACCAAGGAGGGTCTCTCTGGGCTCTTTCATAAAGAGTATACCTCAATCCAGGTACAGCGCTGTAATCGATAATCATAATTGATAATCATATCCAAGAGAGGAACAAGAATGTCTCTTTGTTTTCACATCCTGGAATGTCTCTCCACACTTCCTTAGCCTAGGCTTTGGCACTTTCATCTTGGATGATCATAAGGGCCTCTGACTGGCCTCCCTGACATCTATCCTAGTTTCTAAAATTAGTGATTCTCAAAGGTTAACAAAGTATGGAGGGTGGCAGTAAGAAGCGGAGAAAGGATAGCACTTAATGAGTATTCTTTAAAATTCATGTGAACAGGTTTTTTAAAAAACTGTTATATGCACACTTATACACATAAGAATGAAAGTACGTGATATGTTTGTTAATAAGTTATATGTGTATTGATAGAAATATATAAATATAGCATCTGTCTATCTATCCTATTACTCTATCGCAATGTGTGACTTTAGCTGCTGCTCCCTTTATTCTCAGATATCTCTAAAAAGAAAGGTACTGGTCGTGGGATATGTTAAAGATATCCCATGTAGACCTCACATGTAGCTTCTAGACCTCACATGTAGCTTCTACGCCTTGTTTGTTTCAGATTTCTGATCTGTCAGAGAGAGAGAGAAAATGTTGACCCTTAATGTTATTGTCAGAGGACTGGAACTACAAGCAATATATCTTCATTTATTCATTCACCATTCATTCACTAGCCATTCATTCATTCACCGTTAAATTACATTACTTATTTGCAGGTTAGGCACCATGTGAGGTGTTGGCATTTCAATGATCAAAATAAGGTAGTATCTTCTTTGAGGAGTTCCCAGTGTATTGGAAGATATAGGCAATGGGACAGGCAAATTTCACTACAAGGGGATAATTTTTATAGCAGAGGAGTGCTCAGTATACTTATTATGAACCCCCCCCCCCAAAAAATACTCTTTTATATGTGCCACATGGGATATAAAAAAGCAAAGTCTGATTTTAGGGAGTTGTTTTGCTCGAAGAAAACAGGCCCTCAGCAAAAAAAAAAAAAAACAGCAGCAGAAAGTTGAAGCCAAACAACTGAGTGTGTTTTGATTTTGCTTGTGAAGGTAGCTTAGTTATCTACCATTTGTGTGTTCTGAGCTTCCCTATCCAGAGACACAGAGAGGGAAGAAAACCTCTTAAGAACACATAATAGGGAGTATAAAGACTAAGGGGAACAAGTTGATCATTTGTACTTTACCATCAAGCCCCCCTGAGGGGAAAGGCAAGGCTCACTTCTGATGACTCCCACAGAAGAAGCAAGGAGAGCCATGCAGGACACAGCCACAATGTCATTCTGTTAACCTGCTGCTTCTGTCTTGAAAAGACCCCCTGGCTCCCAACCTCATGGGGTGAAAGTGTGAGGAGACAGGTGCCATCTCACACATAAGCAGAAGACACCAGTGAATTACTCATGGGGGTCCCTAACCTATTAGGGTTCATGGAAACAGTACAGCTAGAAGCCAGAAGGAATCAGAATCATGGGAAGAACAAACAGCTGAGCTCCAGGCTGTTTCAGGATCTCTGAGTGGCCGCAGTAATACGCCCCACTTGCCTTTCAGTTGCAAAGGTGGAATGGCAGATGGAAAGCCCACCATCATATAATGAAATGAATAGAGGTTTCGAAACCAGTAGCCCAGCTTTCTCTCCATAAGGATGGCGTCTTACCCTGTCTGATTTAAAAGATAGACCTTGATGATGCTTTCTCCCACTTACCCTTGATGAGTCATGAAACTCCAGCCTCATCCCTATCTGACTCACCTTGTTGGCTGAAGCAGGAGACAGCCCAGTCTTCCCTTCCCAGCCTCTCCTCCCCTAGCAGTAGGAACCAGCTAAGAAAGGAGAAATTCTGATCCCAGGAGAGCTCTGGGGGAGCTGAGCCAACACCCACACAGCTGCTCGACAGGAAACACACCAGACAAGCTCTCTCTTCCCAAGGGAATTTGGCTCACCAGCGGCAGGATTCTCAGGCAAAAAAACGCAGAGACAAGGATCAGACATTTGGCTGCCTCAGGCTCTCTTACTGCCTTACAATATATTTAGACAATTTCTGATTATTTCTAAAGGTACCACTGAGAGGCTTCAGTTCTTATTGTAATGAACAGAACGTCTGAGATTCTAGTAGAAAAACGGATAGAAATGCAGAATTAAGCTTTTGAGGAGTAATGTGGTATGGTTGGATGATGCACAGACACTTTGAGCACAAAATAAAAAATACATTGGCTAGCAAGTTATGATATTTTTCTCAGCTTCCCTAGTAATCAAATGCATGAAAATCAAATAAGATATTATCTGATTCTCAGTTGGCAAATAGGAATTAATAAGTGAATGAATGAATAAGTGAATGAATGAATGCATGCATGCAGAAGAAACATAATACCCTGTGCTGGTAAGAGTGTGAGGAAAATAGGTACTCTCATGTACCATATAGGAGCAAAAATTATTCTGCCCAAGTATGTTAATGACATGGTTGAAAATTTTAAAATGCACAGAGTGCCTATACAGCCCCTAGGGATTTATATTAAATAATAATATTTGTATTAAATGAATAGTAATATGCCATCTGTTGTGGCACACACCTGTAATCCCAGCGTTTTGGGAGGCCACCGTAGGCAGATCACTTGAGCTCAGGAGTTCGAGACTAGGCTGGGCAACATGGCAAAACCCCATCTCTACAAAAAAACAAAGTAGCTATGTATGGTGGTATGCCCCTGTGGTCCCTGCTACTTGGGAGTCTGATAAGGAAGAATCACTTGAGCCTGGGAGGTCAAGACTGCCGTGAGTTGAGATCATCCCACAGCACTCCAGACTAGGTAAATCAGTGAGACCCTATCTCAAAAAAATCTATCAATCAGTCAATTCATCCATCCATTCATCCATCAATCCTTGGATAAATATAGAGAGATGTGCAGTTTTTATTATCTCAGAATCTTTTCAAATACTGAAAATGCTGAAAAAGAAACTTTAGGTTAATAATGGCACGTTCCTAAAATGTAACATTATTCAGACTTTACAATGACAATGAAGATCCATCTGCATTTATTAATAGATCTCTGGAATTTAGTAGCAGGTAAATAAATGGTTGTTTCCATTTACCTCGTTTTCTCAATAAAATGTTCTTTTTCTTTTTATTTTATTAGTCATGCTTTTATTTATGTTATATAAATAAGACATATTTATTTCAAATTCTAAAACATATGAAAAGCATTTTTTAAAAATTACCTGTAAGTCAACATCATTCAGAATGCAGTATATTTCTGTTGTATATCTTTTTGGAATTTTCCTATGCAGTTATGTGAATATATTATGCATATTTTCTGTGAATGAAACATTTTATACTCCACTTTTCTGCTGAGGAATACATTATTAATATCTCTCTATATTAATAAATATAGATGAATAATAATGTTTAATCATACCTGAACTTCATAGTCTCCCTGAGGGTAAGTATGATTAAACACTATTATTTTTATTTATATGTAACCATATGCAAGGCAGGCAATTTCATTATTTCACATCACACAATTAAATAATTTAAAACAAAATAATCTAGCAACTAATAAAAAGGAATTTAAATGATTTGTTAGAATTTCTTGTTACTATAGGGAAAGATAAAAATAAAAGATCCGATGAAGTAAACTATGAAAACTTTATGCATAGCAAAATATTAATTGTGGAAAAAGTACATACAAACTCACACACAAAAAGAGATGGGGAAAAAGCAAACCACCAGAAGATTTATAGATGTTTCTTCAAGCTGAGAAATTTCAGGTGATTTTTAGTTTTGCATTCATGTTCTTTTAAACTTCAATATGAGCATAAGTTCATTTTGTATTCAGAAAGATTTATGATGAGAAAATGTGATAAGTCATAAAGTATTAATTTTAAGAGTATAAACACACAAGTGTGTAAATAAATAAATACAAAAGTAAATATTTTATCTTACTCAATTTTACTGAGGCCCAAGGTAGTCTGGTTTTGTCTCTAGTTTATAAGAGAAAGAGGGAAGGGGTGGCGAAGCCCTGTATTCCTGGGATTTTATAGAAAGAGAGCTACTGATATTTACATGCTTAATTGACATAGAGTCTCAATCTTGACTGCACATTAAAATCACCTGGGGGACTTTTAGAATTCTGGGCATCATTCCCAAGAAATTCTAATTTAATTTGTTATAAGTGGAACCCAGGCACCAGTATTAAAAAAAAAAAAAAAATGGTAGACAAAGGAAAGAAACTTTCTTGTTGCTACTGATGTGTAGCCGGGGCTGAAAATAATTAGGTTATGCCTTTAAATTCCAAAGGCTCCCTCCAAAATCTGTGGCAAATGTCTCAGAGCGTCAGTGTTAGAAAGGCTTCCTCTTGAAACCTGCCCAATACATATACATTCAATGGTTTTATCTGAGTCTTCTTCTAAACTGGACACTATTGTAAATGTGCTTGCATTTCCCTGCTTATTCTGCTTTGCAATGCAAGTTTCAAACAATGCTCTGAAGGACAACTGGAGATGTTACAATTTTAATCCATTAAATAATTTCCTTAATATTAATTCTTTGGTTATTGCTTAAAAGGACTTGGAAATTTTTATGGCTCCTGATGCTTTATATGTTACTTTCTGAAGTGTTTCTACTGATTTCCATCATCCCCAATACATAGCAGTTTACCAATTCACCACAAATTTAATACGTCCAAATAATCAATTTCTTTGGTTTTGGTTATTATAGGGGATGAAAACATTCCATTTCTTTCCTCATTTCTTCTTACTTTTTGTTCTTTCTTACTCAGGATTTTATTTTTGACTAATGTATCTGTTAAAATCTGACATAATTTTTGTTATAAGTATGTACAACTTCTACCAGTATCAAATATCATCACTTTCACTGGTGATTTTTAATCATTTTATTCTGAATCCAACTTTTAAAATTTTTTTGTTTTATTTTGCCATAGAGAAAATTTTCATTTTATGAGAGAAAAACTCTTGGATTTTTTCTTTAGGTTTTTTTTTTTTTTTTTTTTTTATTTTTTTTTTTTTTAATCACTTTTAAACTTACAAGCACTTTTTTCTTCCAAAAATCTCATAAAGCATTCATTCTATTCTAACTTTTTATGCTTAGATTATTTTATTATAAGCCCCTTATCCATCAGGGATTTATACTGGTAGATAAATGCAAAGGATTTATTGCAATTTTCATTACCTCAAAGATTAGCTAATTTTACAAACGCCATTTATAAAATGGTCCCTTCCATTCAATTACACAATGATAGTTTGAAGTCATATGGGTAAGTGCACATATGGGTTTTCCCTCTCTCATTGACCCAGTCATCTAATTTCATGTAAGTACCACACTGTGTTAATTTTTGCTACTGTATAATATCTTTTTATAACTAAAAGAGCTAGCATCCTCTAATTCTTTAAAATATTACTTGACTTGCATATATTTAAACATGTTTTAGAAAAATTTTAATTTGTTGCAGGGCATTTCCTTTTGATGATTCATTTAGGATTAGATAAAATGTATGCATTAATTTGTGCACAAAAGATATGTTAAGCATATGCCTTTTTTGGACATATTGAAATTTCGTAATTGCCATCCCTTTGGGATCAAAGCAAAGGGTGATTACCTTGTGTCTCTGCTCAGGACTTAATTTTGATACTGTCCCCTTAGAACTGAATTTCCTGCCTACCAGAGGTCTAGGTTTGAGAGTTACAGAGAAAATATTGAGATTTTTATTTCTAGTTTCTGACAGTGACATTAAACAAACAGAGCAATAAGAAATCAATGGCTGGCACTGGATTTAGATTTCACCTGCAAACAAAGCAAGCAGTGCCATGCTGAGCTCGGGTGCATAATCTTGCCTTGTGAACAAGAAAGGGGCCAAGGTGATTATGCAGGGCAGTCACGTCAGGGTGCCAGCCTTTTTCCTTGCTCACTTCAAATATTATTGCTTTTAAATGTCAGCATATAACCATTGTAAGCATCTGTATTTATTAAAACTTCTCTTTCCTAAGACATTTCAGGTAGACATCTTGGAGCACAGTACATATTTAAATTTTAATCAGAACTGCAGGCACAGCAATGCTTCTGTTAGAGCTGAATTGCTGAGAGGAAGAACACTAACTTTACTTGAGGTCCTATGGTAGGAGTGGAACTGTGCTGGGCGTTGCACATATCGGACCTCATTTCATCCACATAGATGCTCTGTGAGGGAGGGATGTGTCTAAATCCTCATTTTACAGGTGATGAAATTAAGTTTTAGCCTCTGGGGATTGACATGGGCTTTAAGGGACTCTCAGGCCACTGCCTTCACCATTCCCTGCTCACCGGCATCTCTAATATCTTGATAAAGTTCTAGCAATTCTTTCTGAACACTTAGGCCTGAAATGCCTCTGAGGGTGCATGTCTTTCCCTCTAAAAACAGTTCATTTCATTATTAGATGCCTCTGACCTGGCCATTTAAAAACAAACAAACAGAAATAACAGTCTTTATAGCAAACTAGATCCCATTTCCTTACAATTTCTGACCTTAAGCTCTACTTTAGTCTTCTGAAATCAGGAGAATAGGCCTCTCTCTCTGTCCAGAAACAACCCAAAGGAAATAGAGGGGCTTATTCCCACTGAGTGACAAACTCCACATTTCATGAGATGGAGAAACTGCCACCAGCCCTGGCACTACAACAGTTAGGAACCCAAAGTGAAGTGTCTGTTTTTCAAGGCACCATGTTCTTCATGACTAGAAATATCAAGAAAATCTGGTGTTCCCCTAAATGTCAAAGCTTTCATGAAAACAATCCTGGGACCTCATGCTTATCTCAGGGAAAGCGATACCCCCCACATCCATTTCTAACATCAGTGGGTTCTAAGAACAAGTTTCCTGGAGAGTGGAGGGAAGCCAGAAGTTTGCTGTTTTTTAATCTCCTTTGCAACCTCTCGGTTAGAGCTTTTCTATGTCTTGTTTGATATAGCTTTGAGTCCCTTGGAGAATGAAAGGATGATATATCTCTTAGCCAGTCTTCCTGAAATCTTATTTGTCTTGCCACTGCTTGAAATAGGAGCTAGAGACCAGGCCATTCAAGGTCATGCCCTCTAATGATAGCCTGGAATAACAGCATCAGGGTAAGGGATTTGATATCAGGAACTATCAACACTCAATCCGTACAAAATTATTTTCAGAGTCCAGCTGACCATGCACTTTTCTTTGCAGCTGCAACTTCATTAAATGGAGGACTGAGTTTCCAGCAAGGAAAGGTCAACATTTCCATCTGGGCATTCAAACATCTCCAAGATGGGCTTGAGGCTTTAGTGTTCTATTGATTCAGCCATCTCCATGCTGAGCATAGAACTTTGCCCATAATAGATGGGCTGTGTCAATCAAAGATCACCAGTGGGCCTATTTATTTTCAGTTTGATTCACAGGGCTATCAAATATTGAAACTGAAGGGAATCAAGGTAATTCTACTTCAGTATAAATTTGCAAATGAAACTTTCACAACTAATACATAACTGAAGCTAAAATTCATGAGGAACTCTTTGAAATGACAAGGTTTTTTCCTGCTTTCATTTGGCCTGTGTTTACCAAATGCTCACTAAATGCAAAAACACTAAAGTAGAGCCTCCAGAGGAGATGCTGACTCTAAATTAAAAAAAAAAAAAATGTAATTATGTGCCAAGCAACATAGAAATATAAAGTACTGCTGATCAGGGAGGGAGTCTATGATTTGGAACAAAACAGAAATCGGTGGCATTTGTTCACGCAGAGATAGAAAATACTCTCCTGATAGAGGGAACAGTCCATCTGGTAGTCAGTTTACCTAAATTATGTACGTAATTAATTATAGCAACTTCTCAAATTGCATGTTATACATTTTGTGAACTTTCATGGTATTTAATTGCATCGTGATAATGTTTTCATTTAAAAGGTTTATTTTTATGCTATATATTTATATTTATTCTCCTAACAACATGAGCTGTAATAAAGGTGTTATTAATTTTTATGAACCTCATATTATTGGAGTTATTTTTTCCTTCAAGTGTTCTCCTTCTCATCCCCACAAGGTGCATTTTTGTCCCCTAAATGGTTCACGTTCTCTCCCCAATACACACTTAAATCATGCCAGTCTTTCTGATGTTTTGAAAAGTCTTTGTTCTTCAAGTTTGACTTTGTCCTTCCGCTTCAAAATAATTTGCTTTAATTTTAAACATATTTAATTAGCAGTGAATATATCAAGTCAATCTTAAATAACATGATTCAATCACCTATAATCATATCAGCCACATCCAAAGGCTATGTATAAACCTTTTAATAAAATGCTTTCCCTTTACTTTGTAAATGTGTTCAGATCACTAGCATTTCTACATCCTTACATCTTATTAATTTATTTTATATAATTTATGTTTTACTTTTTAAAATTTTCTTGCAAGAGATGAGACATTAATTTCTATTTCTTTAAGCTTTTTATTTTCTTTAAACTTTTTTTATAGATTGCCAGTCTATTAGTCTATTGTCCTGCTTCTAAAAAAGACATACCTGACACTGGGTAATTTATAGAGAAAAAGAGACTTACTGAACCCACAGTTCTACATGGCTGGGAGGCCTCACAATCACGGTGGAAGGCATGGAGGAGCAAAGCCATGCCTTATGTGGCAGCAGGCAAGGAAAGAATGAGAGCCAAGAGAAAGGAGATTCCCCTTATAAAACCATCGTATCACTACCATGAGAACAGAACAGGGGAAAACCACCCCCATGATTCAATTATCTCCCACCAGGTCCCTCCCACAACACATGGGAATTATGGGAGCAACAATTCAAGATGAGATTTGGGTGGAGACACAGCCAAACCATATCAGCCAGTTCTGCCTTTCCTAACCTAGGATTTAATCCTTACGTTTATATAAATTATATATAAATAATCTCTTTACATGATAATACATATGAATATAGATTGAATCTATAAGGTAAATATGAGAAAGTACTAAATCTACATATATAAAAATCCTGTAGCAGCAGGAGGAGAAAAACCTAAATAAAGCAATTCATTTTATCCTTATTGCATTGCTATGAAACACAAGTTAAAGTGACAACCGTTCCTTCCATCCTTTATGTTTAGAAATTTACCATGTCTAACGGAATCACCAGCTCTTCCTGAGTGGTCCCCAAGATGGTGTGTCAGGTATGTGCAGGAGGAGATCCCATACCCTTTCCCATACCTCCTAATTTGAAAGACCTCTGCTCACTCTCCAGTAGTGACTCAAGGAGTCAGCCATGTCAGGATGACGACCCCATGCATGCCAGTCCTCTGGTCTCCTCTGCCTTCCTTTCTTCCTTTCCTGGAATGTGCCCTTTTCTGAAATCTACAAAGGCTCACTGAGATATGCCTCTCAATGTTTGGGAAGATTGTGCGAAAAATCTAATTACTGAAGAAGAGAATACTAGCTATGTTTCTCCTCCTGGAGACGTAGGCCACACTAACTTGCCTCTACAGAAATGAGCCAGGTTCCTCACCCCAGTTCTTTCCTGCCCAGGATGATGTCTTCCCAGGATGACCAGCAGCTGGAGTGCTCATTCCCATTCAGAAACACTCTCCCGCAACCCCAGCACTGATCACATATACAGACACCAGCTCGCTTCTTAAAAATCAGTTGCTCAATCTCATCTCCCCACATGTGGGACAACTTAAGCGTCATCCACATTTGGCTACAACAGTTCTTTTTACTCTCTTCTCATTAATGGCTTCAGAAAATCTCCAGGTCAATTGTGTCTTTATCATGACCAAAGAGAAAGCAAAGCTTCCACAGTAAACTGATCCATTAACTCCACTCTCTCCTTTCATGATCCTCTCAGCTCATTTTTCCTCTTGATTTCTTTCTTTCTATAGTCTCATGGCCTTGGGACATGCAAGTATCATCCAGCCATCATTATGTAAGCACCTGTGCTGAGCCTGGACCTGAGAAGGCTCTATGAACAGAACTGACTTTAAAAAGATGAGTGAGAGAAAGGGTTCTGAAGGAAGATGCAAGAGAAAAAGAATGGCATATTTTGACTGGAGAGATGTGAGAAAACATCATGGTGGTGGTATTATGGAAGTCAGATCTTGAACAATGGTGATAACCTGAGACTAAACAAACATTTATTATTCAGGTATATGCAAAGAATAGTTTCTGTTGGTACAACACTGATGCAATTTTATTTCCTTTCATCTCTTCGTTGATACCCTGCAGCTCATTCCATTAATTCTTACCTAGAGAATCTGGCATACTTTCTTTCTCCTTGTCTTAGTGTTTATCTTTCTAAGAACTCCCACATACCACATGGGAATGTAAATTGATGTGAATGTCTTACAAAGCAATTTGGTATTAATGGATCCAGAGCCTTAAAAATGTTCATACCAGGTTATTATGAGCCAGCAATTCCACTCCCAGAAATCTATCCAAATGAAAGAACATGAGACATAGGGGGAAATAAATATGTATAACTATATTTGCAAGAATATGTTTATCACACCATAGCTTCTCACTTTGTTGATAAGATAAAAAAACTAAATTTATAGTAAAAGAAATGATTAAATGATAACACATCCATTTGATGGACTGTTAGGTAGTCATTAAAATGGTGCTTATGGAGAACTGGTAAAATAAAAAATGCATATAATATATTGTTAGAAGAAAAATGCAAGGTGTGAAATTATGCACAGAATATGATCATGGTCATGCAGAACTTGCATGTCAAATAGGTTACAGGCAAAAAGAAGTAGAATGGGAGGGAAGAGGAGAAAGTGTCATAGCAGGATGCTGTGTGGCTTCTTTTCTCCCTTTGTTTCCACTTTACTAAATATTCTAGACACTCTTGAACAGACAGGTTTTCTTTTAAAGTATAATACTTGAAGTACTTTTTTGACAGTGTCTTGTAATCTAAAAGTGCATCTTCCTCCTCACCAAGGTGATATATTATGCAAAGGAACCCAGCTCAGATCTCTCCATTTGCTTTCCTTCATCATCAGACTTGTACCCTAATAAAGTTCATGTTTGAGGCTTCTCAGCCCACACAGGCAGCCTCAGTCACAGAGGTCCACTCACTTCCTCCCACCCTCTTCAGGGTCATTTCCACCCAGCCCACCCACAGAGTACAGAGAGTCTGGCTATTTTAACATATAATAAACATGCATATTTCTGTCACTTGTCTAGTGTTCTTGATGTGGATTGAGCTAAAAAGAAAATTCCAGTTTGCTCAATAAAATTTTATTCTTACTCCAGCTGTCAGTTATATCCTATCTGCCTCTCTCTTCCGGCATGCCCCGTGGTTTAGTGTTGCACAAACACCAATATCAGCTCTTTTTGAAAGCTCTCTGTACCATGCACTTCAAGCAAAGTTTTGCAAGATGTTCATAAACTCCTACAATCCTTATGTAGCAATGCCAGTGCATTTTTTTCCCCTGCAGATGGTGTATTAGTCCATTCTCATCATGCTAATAAAGACATACCAGAGACTGAGTAATTTATAAAGGAAAGGTTTAATTGACTTACAGTTTGACAGGGCTGAGGAGGCCTCAGGAAACTCACAGTTATGGCAGAAGGGGAAGCCATCATGTCCTTATTCACATCATGGCAGCAAAGAGAAATGCAGAGAAAAAGGGCTAAAAACACCTTATAAAGCCATCAGATCTTGTGAGAACTCATCATTATCCTGAGAACAGCAGCATGGGGCTAACTGCCCCATGATTCAATTACCTCCCACTGGATACCTCCCACAACACATGGGGATTATGGAAACTACAATTGAAGACAAGATTTGGGTGGAGACCCAGCCCAACCATATCAGATGGCCTCTCTCGGTCACCTTTTACAATGACTGCTTCTCTAGGTCTTCCACTGCCAACACCTCTCTTTTACCTCTGACCAGCCAGCATGAGATTTAGTCTGTTATTAAGTGAGATTGCCCCGAAGTCTCTGCCACAGTTCAGGATGCTGCTCCCATAATCTGATGCTGGGCTCTTTTTTGTCTCCTTCTCTCTACTTGTCATCCCTCTGAAAGAACTTCAGGAGGGTCAATTTTACTTTATACACATAAGCAATCAGCGGACATGTGTTGAGTGCCTACCACATAAAAAAGTATAGTGCCAGAACCATGAGAAATTCAGAGGAACAAAATGGACATCCTTGTTCTCAGAGATTGAACAGTCTAGCAAGAGAGAAAAGATGGTTTTGCTTAGCACCTAAATGAAAGGCATAGGATGTCATGTGACACAAAGAAAGAAAGGGAGGAAAGGAACCAACATTTATTAAGCCCCTACTTTATGCTGAGCATATAAAAGTCTGCTACAGAGAAATAAAGCCGAAGACTTGAAAGAACTTAATAAATGCTCTCAACCGTATTTATTTTCATAAAAAGTTCAGGAAGATAAATGGAAACTGTGTGTGAGAAGGGGTGAATTTGGAGCAGAGTTCCAAAACTCTAAGCTTAAGAGATAGAAGTTTATACGAATGTAATAAAAGTGATAAGGTAAGCAAATAGAGGTCACAGATGGAAAAGAAAGCATTCATTTATTCCCTGATTCAGAATATTATGTCCTTGTTGTGGGAAGAAAATAATTCCAGGACTTCAGAAATGACAGAGTAAGAAGCTCAGTGGATCATTTTCCTAGCAAAAGAACAATCTAACTGGTGAAAATAATAAACACAACAAAACAAAGCAATTATTTAAAGTGTCTGGAAAGTCTCCCAAGACATATTCAAATAAATAAAATATTCAATAAAATGTGCAAAATTTTAATAAGAAAAGTGAGAGTCCATGGCATATGAAGCACTACCAATTCTGGGCAGAAGCAACCAAGAAAATTGAGGATTCAAATTCCCCAGCTCACAGTCGGGGGTTATGGCTTTACCTGGAGGAGCAGGCTGCCTGCATTTTTCATAACCTACCTTCCCAAAGCCTGTGCCACAAAAACTTTATTCCAGCCAACAGCTGAGAGGTGTGTGTAGTTCTTTTTACCCACCCAGCCCTCAGTCCTAGAGGGGAAGCGCTATTTCAGGTAGGTTAGGCCAAGAGTTCTGGACCTTGTATTAGTCTTATTTTGCATGCTGTCAAGGAATATCTGAGGCTGGGTACTTTATAAGGAAAGAAAAATGGTTTATTTGGCACAGGGATCTGTACTCTACAAGAAGCATGGCTCCAGCATCTCCTTCTCGCAAGAACCTCAGGAAGCTTTAAATCATGGTGAAAGGGGAAGAAGGGGAGCCAGCACGTCACATAGCAAGCAGGAAAGGAAGAAGGGAACAGTGCCAGTTCCTTTTAACCAACCAGTTTTCCTGTGAACCAATAAAGCAATAACTCATTCATTACTATGGGAGAGCACCAAGCCATTTATGAAGGATCCACCGCCATGCCTTACTACACAAAAAAGCAGGTCCCATGCCCAGTTCCATCTTAGTTGTAAAGGGCTGCTCTCCACTGGGCAAGGCAGGGCATTTGGACAAGAGCCCCTGCATCTCTCCCTCAGGGAACCAATTTTATATGCAAAATGCACGGAGAACTCCATGCCTGTGAGTGTTGTGGGAGACAAGAAAGATCTGGAGAGGAAGACGAAGATTCCTGACATAAGCAAAATAACAGAGCCCACAGAAGTTCAACAAAGAGAACCAAGGAAGCAGGAAGCAGGCAAATTCGGAGAGTCCTCCTGGGACCATGGTTAGTTCTGGGGGTCAAGAAGGCTGTGTTCATGTGGTAGGCTAAATTCACTCAGGCACAGGCAGAGATGAGGAGGGGCCAGGCATTCTCTAAGTCACAGCACAGGGACACAGGGCAGAAGCCACAATGCCAGGAGGCTTAAATAGAACCGCTGACCAAACACTGACTATTTGGATGCAGAGGCAACTCCTAGGAAGCTGGGCTTCGCATAAAGTCATATTCTCCCCTGTCAGTCTGGGAGACTGTATGTGCCCAAGGCTGCACCCTTCCAGGAGAAATCAGAAAGGAAATCTCACATCTGCTAGGTCCTGAATGAAAATGGGAAAAATGATGTAAACTCTTTAACCTGTGATAGCCACATCTGAGCCATATGCAAAATACACCCATAGATAATGGGTTAAAATAAAACTGACCCAGGGGAGTTAAGCACAACTTTTGACAAGTAAGTTCCTCCTGATGACCCAGGGGTGAGCCCTAGCAGCCAATCTAAAGGTAAACACCATCTGGGAAAACACAATCTGAGGACATCAGAGGCCGCAAATTACCAGGGATATAGATTTCATAGAACTAATTCAGTCAAGCCACGAAACAAATGACCAAGCAAATAACCAATAACAATAACCCCGCAGGGAGGTCAATATCCAAAGCTGCTCCACCATATCACCTAAAATGTCCAGTTTTAAACAAAATATTAAAAGATATGAAAGTAACAATATATTAGAATAAGTTATCTAAAATGTATTGTTTTTAACAAAAAACGGTAAGAAATAGTGATCGAAGACCACATCTTGTATGAGCCCATTCATATGAAATGTTCAGATTGGGAAATTTATAGAGACGGAAAGTAGATTAGTGGCTGCCAGGGGGAGGGGGAGGGTCAGGGACAATAGGCCATGACTGTTGATAGCATAGTACTTCTTAAGAGAGACGAAAATATTCTAGAATTAGATGGTTTTGATGCTCACAAAACCCTGTTAATATATTTTATAATATTGAATTTACAATTTAGATGGTTACAGTGTATGATATGTGAATTACGTATTTATAAAGTTTTTTTTTAAAGCTGCCTACAATTTGTGTTGGTTGCAGTATAAGGTTGCCACATAATTCACTGGGGTAAGAAGGAAGACATTGTTTTTATACAGAAGTAAGCAAAAATAAAATCAAGTACAACTATTTAATGACCTTTCACTAGGGCTAAAAATCTCATTCTGGAATCAGGGGATTGATGTACTCCATGTAATCAATACATTCATCTTAGGGTATTTTCTTTCCTTCCTTCCTTCCTTCCTTCCTTCCTTCCTTCCTTCCTTC
>NW_016107466.1:423697-497331 GCF_001604975.1 Cebus imitator | reverse complement strand
TTCTTTCTCTCTCTCTCTCTCTCTCTCTCTCTCTCTCTCTCTCTCTTTCTTTCTTTCTTTTCCTCACTGCAGCCTCAACCTCTGGGGGCTCAGGTGATCCTCCAACACCCACCCCCCCAGTAGCCGAGACACAGGCACATGTCATGCCCAGCTATTTTAGTTTTTATTTTATTTTGAGACGAGAGACAGAGTTTTGCCATGTCACACAGGTATTTAGCCCACGTTGGCCTCTTAAAGTGCTGGGATTAGAGGTATGAGCCACTGCACCTGGGCTTTTTCTAATATTAATTTATCTCAAGGTTCTCCCATTTATATGTGATGGGAGACAAAGTGGTCAGAAATATAGGATGCTGAGAAAGTACAGAGGAGGAGATTTCCGAAAAGAGAATATGCCTCTAGGTCAGCATTAAAGAAGGAACAGAAATTTGAGAACAAGGTAGACACTTAGGAAGAACATTCCAAAGGAAGAGATTATATTCAAAGGCATTGAAATGCAGTAAATGGAGTCTATCCCGGTCTGAGTACTTATAATAGATACGTGTTTCTTAGAATCTGGTTGGAAATGAAGTTGAAAGAGGCTGGATTGAAACCATGGATGATCTCCAATACCCTGATAAGGGTTTGGATCTTATTTCATGAGCAGTGGGCAATTACTGACAGTATAAAGCAAGAGACAACCAGAATCAAATTTGCATTTTAGAAATATTTTCCTTGTTATATTACAGAAAAAGAATTAATGAGGATGGATTACCTATAGACAGAGAGTTGAAGAGGGTGTCTTAAAAATCTCTTCACATAAGAAATTGATTTGCAGTTGTCATGAAGAGGAATCAAGGCACAATTCTAAGATAGAACCAATATTTTGATGAGGAATCATATACAGGAGTGAGTAATAGGAGAAAGACAAGGTAACACCCAGGTCTAAGGCAAAAGTTTACCATAGTCATGACCCAGGCTCAGCCATCTGGTAAAATTCAGAGCAGAACAAGTAAAACAACTAAAAATTACAAAAGATGAGTAATCCAAATTAAATGTAAACTAAGTCAGGTTCTTTTCAGCATATCTTTTTTTTTTAATGTTTCTATTATAATTTTTAAATATTTTATTTCCATAGGTTTGGGGGCATATTTTGAATGTACATCATAGCAATTCAGCATAAAATATTATGTTCTCTTCCATTCATTTTTTTGCACAGTGTAACTACTCTGTCACCTCCCTCAAAACTCTTTGAAAATTTTCTCTTGTTTCAACCCAACAGCCTCGTTTCTTTTCAGCCTTCAACTCTCCTCTTTATTTTGCACCCCAGAAATTCTAAAGAACCAGGCTGGCTAAGAAGGCTCTTCTTTGAAGGGTAGAAGAGGTGAAGAAACTGAGTACGCAAACACAGAGTCTATTTAGTTAGAAACAGCCACTTTGACAATTTGTTTCACCACACAGGTTTCTAGGCTTCAGACTTCAGCTATCTCCTCTGCTCTGGCAATGTTCAGTACTGTTAGGATCTGAAACTCCCCCTGCTCTGATTGCAGAACAGCATATCCAGCCCTACTGGAATAATGCGTTTTCCTAAAGAAAAGTACCAACTACGATGTAACAGCAGGGGCCACAATTTGAAAATACCTTAGAAGCCCACATCAGGAACCCTCCTCGAGTAAGGGCCACTTGGGGCAGTCTGACAGCCTGAAGTGGAACTGCACAGATGATGAAAATACAGCAGTCTCCTCCTACCTGAGGTTTGGTGTTCCATGGTTTCAGTTACACAAAGTCAACTGAGGCCCAAAAATCGATAAGGAAAGTACAATAAGATATTTTGAGAGAAAGACCATATTCACATAACTTTTTATTGCAGTGCATTGTTATAATTTCTCTACTTTATTGTTAGTTATTACTGTTCTCTAACTGTGCCTAATTTAGAAATTAAACTTTATCATAGGTATGTCAGGGTAGAGAAAAAACATAGTATTTATAGGATTTGATACTATCTGCAGTTTGAGGCATATAATAGGGGTCTTGGAACATTTTCCCCAAAGAAAAGATAGGAGTATTTTATACTTTAATCAGTCACTTTAGCACACTTTTCTGTATCACCACAAATGCCAGATGGGCCTAGGAGTGACAAACGGACACATCAAGAAAATGTTACCTCTCACACTCGGACTGAAGGAGATTCCTCTAATGACCAGAGCTTTGGCACCAATACCTTCAGCTGCCCATTTCCCCAATTTGAGCATTTACGCAAATTCCTCTCCAGGAAGTATTGGCCTATCTGTTGCTTAGACTACAAGGCAGATGGAGTACAATTTATAGTTCAATCAGGAATCCAAATTAAAGTCATTGGTATGTTCTTAATGGGATTAATGGGAGTTGAGGAATACATCCTGGCAGCTTGAGAAGCTGCCTGTCTTTGGCATGAGGCCCATCCTATGTTAAGTACACATAGGTATGCCAGGTTGCCAAGTCCCACCTTCTGGGACTTCGGATCTAGACCAGGAAGACTGCTGAGAGGATGACACAGGACAGCAATGTTCTTGTTTATTAAAGCCAAAACTTGTTTGGCTGAGTACTGGTTTTTATTTATTTTATTGAAGTATGTTATACACAGTAAAATTCACGTGTTTTTCTTTTTTTTTTTTTCAGTGCCCAGTTCTGCTAGTCTCAACAAATATTGTCAAAGGGCTACTACCATAGTCAAGATATAGAAGAAAATTCCCTCACATCCTTTTTTCCTCCCACTGTCAACCCATGGCAAACACTGGCTTGTTTACTGTCCTTATATTAATAGTTTTGTCTTTGCAAAAGGGTCATATAAATGGAAGCATGAGTATGCAGTCTTTTAAACCTGACTTCTTTCATTGAGCACAAATTCATTTGCAACTCATCCATGTTGTTAAGTGTTGCAATGCTTGGTTCTCTTTGTTTACCCATTCCCTAGTTGATGAACATTTTAAGTTGTTTCTAGTTTTTAGTGATTATCAATACAGCCACTATAATAATATGCATACAGAGGTTTGTGTGAACATAAAATTTCATTTCACTTGGTTAAACAGCCTGGAGTGAGTATGTAAAACTGCATGAGAAACTGCCAAAAGTTTTTACAAATCAGTTGTAATGTTTTGCACACAATTAGGAATGTATGAGAATTCCAGTTGTTCCATGTTCTTATCAACGCTTAATATTTTTGTTGTTGTCTTTATTATTGTGTTGCCTATTCTAACAAGTGTGCAGCCATTTCCATTGTGGCTTTAATTTCCATTTTCCTAATGACTAAAAGTGTTAAGTATCTCTTCATTTGTTTATTTCATATCAATATATTTTCTTTAGTGATATATCTGTTCAGATATTTTCTTCATTTTTAATAAAGTAGTTTGTTTCTTTGAATTATTAAATTTTAAGACTTCTTTAGGTTTTCTGGACACAAGTCCTTTCCCAAATAGGTGATTGAAGGATTTTATTGCAGTTCATGACTTGTTATTTTTCTTTTTTCCCCCCTTACAAGCCTTTATTTTATCTTTTTTCCAACTTTTATTTTAGATTCAGGGGTTACTTGTGCAGGTTCGTTACCTGGACATACAGTGTGATACTGAAGTTTGGGGTATGAATGATGCTGTCACCCAAGTACTGAGCATAGTACCCAGCAGATAGTTTGTCAACCCTTGTTCCCCTTCTTCCAAGCTCTAGTAGTAGTCCCAAGTGGCTATTGTTGCCGTCTTTATGTCCATCAGTATCCAGTGTTCAGCTACCACTTATAAGTGAGAACATGTGGTATTTATGGTGTTTGCTTTTTTTGTTCCTGTGCTAATTCACTTAGGTTAACGGCTTCCAGCTGCATCCAGGTTGCTGCAAAGGGCATGATTTCTTTTTTAAGTTTGTGTAGTCATCCATGGTGTATATGTACTACATATTCTTTATTCAGTCCAACATTGATGGGCATCTAGGTTGATTCTGTGTATTTGCTATTGTGAGTAGTGCTGCAATGGACATGCAGGTGCATGTGTCTTTCTGGTAGAATAATTTCTTTTATTTTGGATATTTACTCAGGAATGGGATTGCTGGCTAAAATGATGATTCTCTTTCAAGTTCTTTGAGAAATCTCCACACTGCTTTCAACAGTGGCTGAACTAACTTATGTTCCTATGAACAGTATACAAACATTATCTTTACTCTGCAACCTTACCAACATCTGTTGTTTTCTGCCTTCTAATACTAGCTATGCTGACTGGTGTAAGATGGTGTCGTTATGGTTCTGATTTGCATTTCTCTGATGACTAAGATAATGAGCATGTTTTCATAGGTCTTTTGGGCACTTGTCTTCTTTTCAGAAGTATCTGTTCATGTATTTTGCTCATTTCTAATGGGGTTATTTGTTTTTGCTTGCTCAGTTGTTTAATTCCTTATGGATTCTGGAAATTAGATCTTTGTTGAATGCATAGTGGGCACACATTTGCTCCCATTCTGCTGGCTGTCTGTTTATTCTGTTGATAGTTTCTTTCATTGTGCAGAATCTCTTTAGCTTAATTAGGTCCCACTTGTCTATTTTGGTTTGTGTTGCAATTGCTTTTGATAACTTAGTCATAAATTGTTTTTCAAGGCTGATGTCCAGAAGGTTTTCTTCTAGGATTTTTACAGTTTGAGGTCTTATCTTTGATTCATCTTGAGTTAAGTTTTGTATGGTGAAAGGTAGTGTGCAGTTTCATTCTTCTGCGAATGGCTAGCCAGCTATCCCAGCACCATTTATTGAATAGATATTTCTTTTCCCGTGATTTGTTTGTTGACTTTCCCAAACACTAGATGATTGGTAGGTGTGCAGGTTTATTTCTAGGTTCTCTATTTTGTTTCATTGGTCTATATGTCTGTTTTTGTACCAGTACCATGCTGTTTTGTTTACCGTAGCCTTATAGTATCGTTTGAAGTTGGACAATGTGATGCCTCCAAATTTGTTCCTTTTTTTAAGGATTGCTTTGCCTATTCAGGCTCCTTAGGTTTAATATGAACTTCAGAAGATTTTTCCAATTTTGTGAAAAACGACATTGATAGTTTGATAGAAATAGCACTAAATCTATAAATTGCTTTGGATAGTATGGTCGTTTCAGTGATATTGATTCTTTTAATCCATGAGCATAAAATGTTCTCCCATTTATTTTTGCTATGTCTGATTTCTTTTAGCAGTGTTTTGTAGATTATCTTCATAGCGATCTTCACCTCCTGAGTTAGATGTATTCCTAAGTGTTCTTTCATGTGGCTAGTATAAAATGAGATTGCATTCTTTATTTGCCCCTCAGCTAGAATATTATTGGTGTATAGAGATCTTACTTACTTTCATAAATTGATTTTGTATCTTGAAACTTTCCTGAAGTTTCTTATCAGTTCCAGCAGCATTTTGGTGGAGTTTTTATTGTTTTCTAGGTATAAAACCTATATCACTTGTAAAGACATATAGTTTGATTTCTTATTTTCCTATTTGGATGCTTTTCATTTCTTTTTCTTGCCTGATGCTCTGGCTAGCACTTCCAGTAGTATGTTGAATAGGAATGATGAGAGTGGGCATCTTTGTCTTGTTCAAGAACTCAAGGGGAATGTTTCTAGTTTTTTGCTGTCCTGTATGAGGTTGACTATGGGTTTGTCATAGCTGGCCCTTATTATTGTAGGTATGTTTCTTCAATGCCTAGTTTCCTGGGGGATTTTATCATGAAGTGATGTTGGATTTTATTGAAAGCTTTTTCTGCATTTTTTGAGATGATCACATGGTCTTTGTTTTTAATTCTGATTATGTTGTAAATCACATTTATTGCCTTGCTAATGTTGAAACAAGCTTGCATCTCAGGAATAAAGCCTACTTAATCATGATGAATTAACTCCTTGATGTGCTGCTGAATTCAGTTTGCTAGAACTGTGTTGATGATTTTTGCAACAATGTTCATCAGAGATATTGACTTGTAGTATCAGGGTGATGCTGGCTTTGTAGAATGAGTTAGGGGGGAGTCTTTCCTCCTCAATTTTTTGAATAGTTTCATTAGAATTGGTACCAGCTCTTCTTTGTATGTATGGTGGAATTTGTCTGTGAATCCATCTGGTCCAGGGCTTTTTTTGGTTGGTGGGTTTCTTATTACTGAATCAATTTCAGAATCACATATTGATCTATTCAGTGCTTGAATTTCTTCCCGATTCAATCTTGGGAGATTGCTTATTTCCAGAAATTTATCAATTTCCTTTACATTTTCTAGTTCTGTGAAGAGAGAACTTCATAAAAGTCTTTTTCACATTTTTTGTGGGATCAGTTGTGATATTATTGGTACCTTCATTGTTTCTAATTGTGCTTATTTGAATCTTCTCTTATTTTTTTTTCTTTATTAATCTAGCTAGTGGTCTTTTCATTCTTTTCTTCTTCTTCCTTTATTATTAGAGATAAAAATCTATTCCTTTTTTATTATTAGAAACAGGGTCCCACTCTGCTGCCCAGGCTGAATGCAGTGAATCCTAGTTCACTGCAGCCTCAAACTCCTGGGCACACACAATCCTTCCATCTCAACCTGCATAGTCGCTGGAATGATAGCTGTGTGCCACCACACCTGGCTAATTTTTATATTTTTTTCTAAAGACAGGATCTCGCTATGTTGCACAAGCTGATCTCAAACTTCTGGGATCAAGTGATTCTCCCACCACAGCCATTTCAAGTGCTAGGATTACAGGCATGAGCTACCTGCATCCAGCTTCTAGGAGTCTATCAATCTTGTTTATTCTTTCAAATAATAAATATTTGAAAGAATGTTTATTTCTTTCAAATAAAGATTTTTGAATATTTATTTGAAACATTTTGGGTCTCAATTTCACTTAATTCCACAACGATTTTAGTTATTTCTTTATTTCTGCTAGTTTTGAAGTTAGTTTATTCTTGCTTTTCTATTTCATCTACACGTGATGTTAGATAATTAATTTGAGTTCTTCCTAACATTTTGAGGTAGACATTCAGTGCTATAAACTTTTCTCTTAACATGTTTTTGATTTTCCAGAGATTTGAGTATTTTGTGAATCTGTTTTTATTTATTTCAAGGAAACGTTTATTTTTGCCTTGATTTCATTCTTGTTCAAGAGTTATTCAGGAGAAAGTTGTTTAATTTCCATGTAATTGTGTGGTTTTCAGAGATCTTTTTGGTTTTGATTTCTGTTTTTATTCCATTGTGGTCTGAGAGTATGATTTTGTATGATTTTGATGTGTTCTTTTTTGAATTTATTGAGATTTGCTTTATGGCTGACAATGTGGCCAGTGTCAGTCTTGGAGTAAGTTCTGTGTACAGATGAGGACAATATGTATTCTGGGGTTGATGGGTGCAGTATTTTCTTAACAATTTCTTTTTAGAAGAAGTTCTTCATTTTGATAAAGTGCAATTGATCAAGTTTTTTCTTTTATAAATCTGGCTAAAAAATCTCTGCGTAATCCAAGGTGACAAGTATTAATTCCTATATTTTCTTTGTGATGTTTTGTAGCCTCAGGTTTGACCTTTATGTTTATTATACCTTTTGAGTTAATTTTTGTAAAAGGTATGAAGTATGGATTGTGGTTTTGCATATAACTATTTTGATCTAGTTTTGATTCAATTTGTTTATAGCTTTACTCATTTTAAAATATTTATTACTTACCTTAATATTTAATGTTTGATCTCATTGTAATTTTTTCGCATTTTTTCATTTGTCTTTTTTATTGTTATTATTTATGATTATTATTGTTATCATATTGAAATTATTAATGCTTGGTTATTTTGACCTATACAACTGGAAATTTTTAAGCTGGCAGGTCCCTTTTTGTTAAATTAATTTTTAACAATTCTTCATGCATGTTATAAATTGATTTTTTGTTTCATTTTTACTTCAGTCACTTGTTTGCCTCCCAGTTGTCATTCTGAAATATAAATAGGATTTCAGTATTTAAATGTGAAGACTTTAAGGCATACCTTTTGAATGAATATGTGAGAATTGCATTCATGACAAACTATCATTTAGGTCAATAAAATTACTATGTCACTTCTGCCCAAAAATTGTTAGAAGATGAAGACATTGAGCAGCTATAGTTCAAGGCCTTATGGCAAAACAATTTCAAATTAGCTTTTGAATTTCCTCCTTTTTTATCAATTTGTAAAAATGAGCACTACCTCTTGAAAATGCAAGGTTGAATAATCAAATACGTTCTGCAAGAGAAGCAAAAAATCAAAGTATTAAGTATTTTGGTATTAAAATCCAACATTTAGCAGAGAAAATAAGCTGGGTTTTTCTAAAGTGGGTCTCCATTGACATATTTATTGTTACATTAAGAAATAGAAGTAGGTAGGTCTTCACTATTTCACCCAACCCTAACACTCCTGGGTTTGCTACAAGGATTTAGAACTTGAAAGAAAAACATGATGGATCCTTAGATTCTACTCTTACTCCCTGTGTTATGTATAAGCAATTTCCCTGATCAGTAATTCTATAGCATCTTCCTAATGTTACCATTTATGGGGAGCTTATTATCTTCCAAGGGCATAAATCCCACAGTTTTCCTTTACACTGATTTTTTTTCTTATTATTACTCACACACCCTAGCCATCTGGGACCACTTGAATATAGCCTAACTCCATCCCACAGGAAAGTCTTTGGGATTGTTGTTAGCTGTACATATATTCGGATAGGTCTATTTTCTAGTCTATCAACATCCTGATGTTTGACTCCTAACCTTGAGAAAAGATTTTAAAATCCTTTACCACTAAGATAGATGTGAACTTGTCAGTTCTTTTGGAAAACAGGTGTATTCATATCCGTAAACAATTCTAAAGTTATGGTGCAATCAGGGAAGATGGAAATTATCTCCTCTTTTATCCTTTGAACAAATGAAGAACTGTGCTTGGAAAATAAAAAACAACATTGGGGAGACTATATTAGTGCAACGTTGAAAGCTCTGCGCAGGTGGCTAGAATAATGTCTGGAGAAATACATAGTCAGAGCTTCTGTTTGCTCAACATTTCCGTTTTAGCCTCCTTTTTCTCTATGCCTTTTCTTTAAGACATACATTCAACTGGTACAATTTGGGCTGCACTTTCTACCTCAATCTGTGTGACCTAGGAATGTGAAACACTAATATGCCAATCTCTACTCACTGGAATTAGAGATTGCCAAGTACATCAAGGCAGGCCAACCCTCTCTCAGGCTTTGTTAGAACCACCAAGGAAGAGGTGCTCTTTTTGTCTCATACCATTATGAAACTGAAGAATTGTGTAAATCTGGAGCCACTGGAGACTGTGATAGTTGGCTTTATGTCTCAACTGGTCTAAGCCATGAAATCCAGATATTTGACCAAGATTATTCTAAATGTTTCTGGGAAAGTATGTCTTGGATGAGCCTAACATTTAATTTTTTCATACAAAACAATCTTTCTGATAAAGAAATTAATAAACAATCCTACTTATAATAGCACCAAAATGAATCTAATACTCAGGAATAAATTTAAGGAGGTAAAAGATACGTACATTGAAAATTATAAAACATCAATCAAAGGAATTGAAGATGAAACAAATAAATAGAAAAATAGTCCATTTTCATGGATTGGAAGAATTATGTCCATACTATCCAAAGTGATAAACAAACTTAATGCAATCCCTATCAAAACTTCAATGGCACTGTTTACAAAACATAAAAAACTCTAAAATTTGTATAGAACCACAAAAGACTCCAAAAGCTATAACAATTTTGAGAAAAAGAAAAGTTGGAGGCATTACACTCTCTGATGACAAATTATATTACAAACATGTCATAAATCTACAGTATAGTAGTAATCAAAACAGTACAGGAATACTAATAAGAATGATTAACCCCAGGGAGAAAAAGAAAATGACATGAAAGAAAAAGATGGAAGCTAGACTTCTTAGCATAAATCTTATTAGGCAGCTTTGATTTTGAAATCACGTATATTATTTATGTAATATAGACAAAATTAAATCTTAATGACAAAAGTCAAAGTGACATGAATTAACTTTTTAAAAACCCAGTATAGTACTGACATAAAAATAGACACATAGACCAATGGAACAGAATAAAAAGTCCAAAAATAAACACATGCATATATGATGAACGAATTTTCAAGAACTGCACTAAAAAGACACAATAGGGAAACGATAGTCTCTTCCGTAAATAGTGATGTGCTGCTAGATTTGGTTTGCTAGTATTTTGTTGAAGGTTTTGCTTCTATGTTAGAGAGGGATATTGGTTTGTAGTTTTCTTTTTTTGTTGGGTCTCTGCCTGATTTTGGTACAGAGGCGATGCAGGCTTCACAGAACGAGTGAGGACCTCCTTGATTTTCCGGAGTACTTTCAGTAGGATTGGTATTAGTTATTCCTTGTATGTCTGGTAGAATTCAGCTATCAATCCATCTGGCCTAGGGCTTTGTTTGGTTGGTAGGTTCTTTTATTTTAATTAATTAATTAATTTTTAAACTTTGTGTTCCAGGATGCATGTGCAGAACGTGCAGCTTTGTTAACATAGATACATGTGTGGTGGTTTGCTGCACTTCCTGTCACATAGGTTTTAAGCCCCACATCTATTAGCTATTTGTCCTGATGCTGTCCCTCCTCTATCCCCCGCACCCAGACAGGCCCTCGTGTGTGTTGCTCCCCTCCCTGTTCTTATTGTGTTCTTATTGTGCAACTCCCACTTATAAGTGAGAACATGCAGTGTTTGCTTTTCTGTTCCTGTGTTAGTTTCCTGAGAATGATGGTTTCCAGCTTCATCCATATCCCTGCAAAGGATCTGATCTCATTCTTTTTTGTAATTGCATAGTATTCTCTGGTGAAAATGTACCACATTTTCTTTAACTGGTCTATCATTGATGAGCATTTGGACTGGTTCCATGTATTTGCTATCTTGTGTAGTGCTACAATAAACATACATATGTATGTATATTTATAATAGAATGATTTGTATTCCTTTCCAGTAAATACACATATGCATGTATCTTTATGATGGAATGATTTATATTCCTTTGGGTATATACCCAGTAATGAGATTGCTGGGTCAAATGGTATCTCTGGTTCTAGACCCTTGAGGAATCGCCATACTGTCTTCCACAATGGTTGGTAGGTTATTTATCGCTAATTCATTTTCAGAAGTTGATATTGATCTATTCAGGGTTTCAATCTCTTCCTTATTTAATCTTGGGAGATTGTAAGCTTCCAGGAATTTATCTATTTCCTCTAGATTTTCTAATTTGTGTGCATAGAGTTGTTCATAGTAGTCTTGAGGACCTTTTGCATTTCTGGGCAATCAGTTGTAATATTACCTTGGTCTTTTATGATTGTGCTTATTTGGATCTTCTCTTAATTTTTCTTTGTTAATTTAGCTAGAAGTGTGTCAATCTTAAATATTTTTTTCAAAAATACAACTTTTTATTTCATCTACCTTTTGTATGGATTTTTGCATCTCAATTTCATTAAGCTATTCTCTAATTTTAGTTGTTTCTTTCCTTATGCTAGCTTTTGGGTTAATTTGTTCTTTTTTCTAATTCCTTTAGATACAGAGTTACAGTGTTAATTTGAGATCTGCTAACTTCCTGATGAAAATATTTAGGGCTATAAACTTTGCTCTTAATACTGTTTTGGCTGAATCACAAAGATTTTAGGAAGTTGTGTCCCTATTTTCATTAATTTCAAAAGAGCTTTTTATATCTGCTTTAACTTCAGTTTACACCAGGAGTTACTCAGTAAGTTGTTTAATTTCCTTTTATTTGTGTAGTTTTGAGAGCTTTCTTGTGATCGATTTCTATTTTTATTGCTCTGTGGTATGACAGTGTACTTGATGCAATTTCTTATTTTTAAAATTTATAGAGTCTTACTTTATGACTGAACTTGTGGTTGATCTTAGAATATATACTATGTACAGATGAGAATAATGCACATTTTGTGGTTGTTGGTTGGAGTGTTCTGTAGATGCCTAATAAGTCCTCTTAAGTCTAGAGTTTCTTTGTTAGATTTTTGCCTGTATAAACTGTCTAATACTATCAGTGGAGTGTTGGTCTCCACTGTTATTGTGTGGTTAAGTCTTTTTATAGGCCAAGAAGAAGTTATTTTATGAATCTGGGTGCTTGGATGCTGAATGTGTATATATTTAGGATAGTTAAGCCTGCTTGCCCGATTGTTCTCCTTGTCATTATATAGTGTCCTTCATTGTTCTACTTAATTTTTATTACTTTAAAATCTGTTTTGACCAGGTGTGGTGGCTCATGACTATAATCCCAGCACTTTGAGAGGCCAAGATGGGGGGACTGCTTGAGCCCAGAATCTCGAAACCAGGCTGGAAAACAAAGTGAGACCCTGTCTCTGCAAACAAACAAACAACAACAATAGCAAAAAAAAAAACATTGCTCAGGAATGGTGGTACATGTTTGTGGTCACAAGTACACAGGAGGCTGAAGCAAGAAATTTAACTTAAGCCCAGGAGGTTGCAGCTGCAGTGAGTCATGTCTGTGCCACGTGACGCTGCATTCAAGTCTAGGTGACAGAGTAAGATCCTGTCTAAAAAATTAAATACATGAATAAAGTCTGTTTTATCTGATGTAGTAATAGCAACTCCTAATCCACTAGGCATTATTCCTGGGATACAAGGTGGTTTCAATATGGGCAAAACAATGAATGTACACAGAATCAAAAGAAGAAATCATACAATCATCTCAATAGATGCAGAAAAGCTTTCAATAAATTCCAACATCTCTTCAGAATAAAATACCTCAACAGGCTAGGCACTGAAGGAACATACATCAAAATAATAACAGCCATCTGATGCAAACACATAGCCAATATCACACTGAATGGGCTGAAGCTCAAATCATTTGCCTTGAGAGCTGGTACAAGACAAGGATGCCCATTTTCACCACTCCTATTCAATATATTTCTGAAAATCCTAGCCAGAGCAATCAGATAAGAAAAAGAAATAAAATGTATCCAAAAAAGAAAATGAGAAGTCATACTTTCTTTTTACCAATGATATGATTCTAGACCTAGATTATCCTAAAGATTCTGCCAAAGTCTTCTAGAAAACCATCAGAACTTGTGAGAATTATTCACTACCATGAGAGCAGTATGAGGGAAACTGTCCCCACAATTCAATTATCTCCCACCGGGTCCCTCCCACAACACATGGGAATTATAGAAGTACAACTCGAGATGGGATTTTGGATGGGAACACAGAGCCACAGAGACAAACCATATCATCAGGGTGGAAATGGAAAGAAATGGGGGATAAATAGGTTGAAGGATACACATTTGCAGTAAGGTACTATGAATAAGTTTATCAATATAATGTGGAGCCTGAGAATTATAGTTTATAATATTATATTATATAGTGAAAATTTGCTGAAAGAATAGCTTTGAGCTATTAGCTCTTACCACATACACATGGCGACTATGGAAGATGATAAATTTATAGAAATCATTTCACTGTATATATGTATATATCAAAATATCCCATGGTAAACCTCAAATATGTTCAATAATAACATTTAAAACAAGAAAAAAACATCTAAATTAGTTAACTCTGAGTTAAACAGATTACTCCATATTGTGGGTGGGCTTCATCCAATCCGTTGAAGTCTCTAATAGAAAAAGACTAAGCTCAATCGTAGAAGAAAGAATTCTTCCCACTGACTGTCTTTGAACTTACAGGGCCATTCTTCCCTTCTAGCTGCCACAATTTGGTGAGCTCATCTCTCGCTCTCTTTCTCTCATGTTGGTTCCGTTTCTCTGAAGAACCCTACTACTGCAGGCCAACCTTTCCTCCACAGGGAAGGAGAATAAACACACACACAAACTCGGGAATATACATATGTATACATGTGAAAGCAGTTGATAAACTGTAATCAAGATATACACCTAATGCTCTACAGGATTTCACCCACTTCCGTTTAAACACGTCACAAACATTTTCTTTGTCATCATGTTAATAAATCATTTTTGAATAATTGCTTTGTTTTTTTTTTAATTTTTTAATGTTTAAAAATCTTTGCTTAATTTTTATTATGATGGGTACCTAAGAGTAGTATATATTTATGCGGTACATGGGATGTTTTGATACAGGCCAACAATGGAGTATCTATCACTTCATTTATCATTTATTTGTGTTAGGAACATTTCAATTCCACTATACTAGTTATTATGAAATATGCCATAAATTATTGTTCACTATTGTCACCCTCTGTGCTACCAAACTCTAGATCTTATTTGCCCTTCCTAACTTTGTTTCTGTACCACTTGACCCTCCTCACTTTACTCACACCTTTCTGAAACTCTAGTAACTATCCTTCTACTCTATCTCCATATGATCAATTTTAAAATTTTTCACCTCCCACATTTAAGTGAAAGTCTGTGATTTTTTTTTCTTTGAGACTAAGTTTCACTCTTGCCATCCAAACTAGAGTGCAATGGCATGATCTAGGCTCACTACAACCTCCGCCTCGTGAGTTCAAGCTATTCTCCTGCCTCAGCCTCCTGAGTAGCTGGGATTATAGGCACCTGCCACCACAGCTGGCTAATTTTTGTATTTTTAGTAGAGACAGGATTTTGCCATGTTGTCCAGGCAGGTCTTGAACTCCTGACCTCAGGTGATTTGTCCACCTCGGCCTCCCAAAGAGCTGGGATTACAGGTGTGAGCCACCATGCCTGGCTAAAATTTATCTTCCTATGCCTGGCTTGTTTCACTTTACATAATGTCCTCCAGTTCCATCCATGCTGTTGCCAATGAATCATCACTGTTAATAGCTACATATTAATTCATGAATAAAACTTGCCACATTTACTTAAGTCATAACATGTTGCTGAACACTCAATTTGCTTCTGATACTACTGACTGTTCTTGTAAATACACATATGCAAGTACTTTTCCCATATTTGGATTATATCCACATATTTGGATATATTTCCATATTTGAATTATGTCCAAATACAGGTAGATAAATCCTTGGAGGTAGAATGACTGCTCTTGAGGCCATTGGGCTTAGATTCACATTGCCAAATTGGTTTTCCAAATAAGAATACCAATTTACACTTCAGCCATCAAAACATTAATGTTTGTTTCTCTGAATTCTTGCCAGTACTAATATTTTAATTGTAACTGTTTTGTTTGTATGGTGGTTTCTTTGAAATGTAGCTGTTGAAACGCTACCTTAGCCTAGAATGTATTTATTTGATTACTCCTGGTTAGTGGAGATATAATTTTTCTGGGTTGTTTCTAGTCTGTTGCACTTACTCTTCTGTAGTTTGTTCATAATCTTTATTCATTTGTCTGTTAGTCCCTTATTGATTTATATGAGCCATCTGGATGTTAAAGATATGATCCCTTTTCTTGCTATATTTTACACAAACATTTTCTCTTCTCTTTATTTCGCCTTTCTGGTTCGGTTTCCTTTGCTCTTGGTATTCCCATTGCTTGAAACATTCTTGCACCAGATGTCTGTGTGATTAGCTACTTAACCTCTTCAGGACTTTGCTTAAATATCACCTTCTCCCAGAGGCCCCTACTGGCCAGACTGTATCAAACACGAGCACCTTCTCCCCAAACTGATGATCTCTTTCCACACTTTTTCTCTCCATAATATTCATCACCATATAACTACATACACCTTAACTCTAACTGTAACTATATATGTATGTGTGTGTATGTAGACAGATTTTCTAAACTGATTTATTGTAAAAAGGGCCCTATTTTCTGCCCCTTATTATGACACCCCCCACCAGAACGATACACCAGAATATTATCATTCAATACTAACTGGAGCTGATTTGCTTTATATTTTCAGTTCCACTGTCTCCCATTTCAAAATGGATGCCAGAGTGTTTTGTATTTCTTGCCTGAAGGATATTTGCGCTGCAGAAAGCAGACATAGCCTGAAGTCAAATAGCTTTTCGATGTCTTTTATAAAAGATTAAACCCAATGAAAAACTAATAGCAGTGAGAGGGGAAACATTTAATGCTCGACTTCCTTTCGCAACTAAGACAGAGAGATGTGATGTCCATCTGACTGAGCCAACCCATGGTTGACTCGTTGGCAGGACCCCAAGGAATCAGGAACCTGTCAGAGGAGATGGGAGGAGGTGGTGTGGAGCCAAGGCAGGACTCTGTCCACTGACAGCCAACCCCGGAAAGGAAGGAACTACTTCATCTAAATGTGTCAGGTTTGACTGGGGACATGAAGGAAATATTTGAATGGGATAATAAACTAAGGCTCTTTAATCATCTCCAAATGAAAACTGTTTTATCTGTTAACCCTAATAGGCTTATTATTGTTACTTTAAAAGGAATTAATAAATACATATTTAATTTTTTCAACTGTAAATGATAAAAGCAAATACAAATAAATACATATAACAAACAGATACAAAATCTCTTTGGGGTTCTCATTAGATTGTGTAAATAAATTCTAAGACAAAAAAATTGAGAATTATTGTTTTTCACGATCTGATTAAAAGCTCGACATTTTCAGGTTGGCTTAAAAAACACAGTAACTGGCCAGGCATGGTGGCTTATGCCTGTAATCTCAGCACTGTGGGAGATCTGGACAGATCACTTGAGCCTAGGAGCAAGAGATCAGCTTGGGCAAAATAATGAGACCCCATCTTTATAAAGTATACAAAACATAGTTGGGTGTGGTGGTGCATGCCTATAGCCCCAGCTACTTAGGAGACTGAGGTGGCCTGAGCCCAGGAGGTGAAGGTTATAGTGAACCGTGATTGTACCACTGCACTCCAGCCTGGGCAATGGAGTTAGACGCTGTCTCAAAAACAAAAAAAATAAAAATAAAGAGAAGGAAAGAAAAAGAAAAAGATAAAAAGAAAAAACATTTTTTTAAAAACATAGTAATCATGCTATCTATAAATAACCTGTTTTCAAGTAAAAGATAAACATAATTTAAAAGCAAAAGAATGGGATATCATGCAAAATAATGTCTCATATAAATACCAAGAAAAAATTGGCTAAATGAATATTAGAAAAATTACACTTCAGAGCAAAGAATATTACCAGAGATAAGCTACTATGACTGTCCTAAGTATATTCACCTTGTAAAATAGTTTCAAAATGCATGAAGTAGAAATAAATAGGACTGAAAGAAGAAATGGAAGAATCCACAATTATAGTTAAGCCTTTCAACAATTCTCTCTCAGTCATTCATAGATTATTAAAGAGAAAATCGATAAGAATATAGCAGACTTGAACATTATCTACCAATTTTAACTAATTAACATTTGTACAAAGTTCATCCAATAAACATACTCCCAAGCCCTCATAGAATATTTACCAAGATAGGTCAAATTTCAGTCCCATTATACAAGTCACAAAAAAAAATCACAAACATCAAAATCACAGAGTGTTTTTCCTGATCATAATGGAATTAAACCAAAAATAAAAAACATAAAGGCATATAGAAAATCTTTAAATATTTGAAATGAGTCAATGAAGAAATCTCAAGGAAAATTATAAAATATTTTGAACTAAATGAAAATGACATAGCAGCATATCAAAGTTGTAGATGTAAGTAAAACAGACCTAGATCTTGGAAGGAAAATTTTAGCATTAAATGTTTATACCAGTAAGACGGAGAGGTTTACAATTAATAGTCTGAGCTATGGCTTTAAGAAACCAGACAACAAACACCAAATTAAGTGGAAAGTGGGAAACAAGAAATCAAAAGCTGCTCTTTCAAAAACATAAAAAAAAAGAGACATTTCTAGACAGACAAAGAAAACAAATATATAAAAAGCACAAAATACTAACAAAATATAAAACATAAGTCCTTTGGATGTCCTCTAAACACTAAATGGAAAATAAGGGGATACTGTCAACAGCTTCATGTCATTAATTAAATAACATGGATAGATAACATAGACAAATTCCTTGAAGGACACACAGTATTGAAACTTACTCAAGAAGAAAACAGTAACCTCAATAGCTTCATATCTAGTAAATAAATTGAATTTGTAGTTAAAAAAAAAAGCCATCCCACAAAGCAAACTCCAGAACCAGATGGCTTCCTTGATGAATACTCACAGACAATTTAAGTGGAAAGAATACAAATTCTACTTGAACTCTACCAGAAAATAGAAGAGGAGGGACCACTTCTCAAGTAATCTTAAGAGAACAGAATCACCCTGAATCACACAAGGCATTACAATAAATGAAAAGGACAGCCCAATGCACTTCATTAATATAAATGCAAATATCTTCAATGCAATTTTAGCTAATCAAGTACAGAAACACATTGCTACAAAGACTAATGTGTATACACACACACACACACACACACACACTGATACAACTCTTTATTGAAAACGTTATTCTTCATATGTATCTTTATGTATCCTTTTAAAAGTCATCCTTAGTAAGGATTGCATTATAAACAATAACCTTTTCTTAGTGAGTTACCATGGTATCTTTGCCAATATATATATCAACCATGTAAGAATGGGTCTGTGTGTGTGTGTGTGTATACACATTATATATAATGACACATACATATATATAATGAGTACGTGGGGTTTGTCTCAAGAATGCAAATTTGGTTGAAATTTGAAAATCAAGCAATTAAAATTTGTACCACCTGACTTCAAAATTTTATATAAAGCTATAGTAATTAAGGCAATATTGTGTTGGTGTCAGGATAGGCATACAAATCCAGGGCACAGAAAAGCAAATCAACATATAGACCCATTTTACATGGTTGATACACACACACACACACACACACACACATATATATATATATATATATATATATATATATATGTACATGTTTGCAAAGATACCATGGATGGTAACTCACTAAGAAAAGGATATTGTTTTTAATGCAGTCCTTATTAAGGATGACTTTTAAAAGGATACATAAAGATACATATGAAGAATAGTGTTTTCAATAAAGAGTTGTATCAGTTGAATATCTGTATGAATATATTCTGACCCTCATCTCACACTACCTACAGAAACAATTTGAAGTTTTTGGCATAAAACCAACGGGAAAAATCAAAAAAGGAAACTACCACAAAGGATTCAATGGCATAATTTTCTGATATATATTATTAGGAGGATATAAATGTAATATCAAATGGGAAAAAAATTTCAGCAAACGTTAAACATCATGGTTCAGAATCTTCTTCTTTCTTTTTTTTTTTAGACAGTCTCGCTCTGTAGCCCAGGCTGGAGTGCAGTGGCTCTGCAACCTCCGCCTTCCAGGTTCAAGCAATTCGCCTGACTCAGCCTCCTGAGTAGCTGGGATTACAGGAGCCCACCACCACGCCGGCCTAATTTTTGTATTTTTAGTAGAGACAGGGTTTCACCATGTTGGTCAGGTTGGTTTCAAACTTCTGGCCTCGGGTGATTCACCCTCCTCAGCTTCCCAAATTGCTGGGATTACAGGCACAAGCCAGCTTGCTTGGCTGGAATCCATCAGAAGGAAATATTCAGAGCGATACACATTCTTTATGCACAGGTATGTTAATTTTTAAATTATGTATAACATTATGAGGAAACAATCTATTTCCCATTATAATCATAACTGCTTCCTTCGATGTCCTTTGTAATTACAGGTTTGAGTTATACACCTGTGTCAGTACTTAATTACCACCTGAACATTCACACTAGAACTTAATTCATATGAAGACAGGACTTAGTCCATTTTGCTGCCAGTGTTTTCTTTGGGCTCTGATGAGTGTCTGCCTTATAATAGATATTTCTTTAATATTTGGTAATTTAGTGATCTAATAAGTAGTGATTCATCCACATAATGTAATATGGAATAGCAATTCTAGTAAGGGTTAAAAAATCTGTTTTCATATTGAACATGCTCCTATGTTAAGTGAAACATACAGAACATTAAATTGCAAAACAATATAAATCTACTATGCTTTTTTTTTTTTTTGATACTTACATATCTTGGAGACAGTGTTATTTTTAAAAATTAGTCTTAAAATTTAAACCTGCAAAAAGGGTAGAGGTTTAATATGTTAGAATATTTATCTCAGATTCGTGAGATAGGTAAGGTGAATTAAGATTTTCTTTTTCCCCCCACCATTTTTCTTCCTTCCTAGAGTAGCCTAATAACCTTTCTGCACTTGTGGGGAAAGTTTCTATAGGCCGCTGAAAACCTAGTACACTGTCAATGCAGTGTGGGATAAAATCATTTGTAGAATGACCATATGCATTGTAATCTATATGGGTCAAATTAGATGATAAAAACGTGGGCATTATTAAAAATTACTCTAAAACTACAAACAAAGCCTGGGGCTGTCTTGGGGAAAGCCAGGACATGCAGTCACCAAGGTTATTGACCATTCCCATGAAAAGTGCCCTGTACCTACTTATTTCTATTAAGTAAATAAACAACAACACCAAAAATATGGCATGGTTATGGCATATTTGGATCCTCAGGGCTTCAATCACCTTGCCAGAAAAAAAAAAAAAAAAAAGGAAAGAAATAATTTCCCCATGGTTAGTTGCATTTTGATTATATTCATTAAGTTTATCCATAATAGCAAACAATTAAAGGAAAATCACTATTGATATTAAATGGGGCCCGTTTTTTAATAAAGTAGTAATTTAATAAATTTTCCACTTGATCTTTTTGGGTAGGAATCATGTGCATATTACAGCGATTACAGAAAAGAGCAGTTGTTTAATGTACAGCAGAATGACTAGAACTATTTTAATTTTCTTTCTACCTACTAATTTGGGCTGAATAATCCATCATATTTATTTTCTTAACTAAAACTTCACCTCATGGCAATGCTCTCCACATCTTTGGGGATTATTAGAGTAGGAGTTTGAAACTTTATTTCATTTAAACATTGGACCTCCAAACAAAATGTTTGTAACAGTTCTTCATGCAGCTCACCTAAGGTCCATATTCCATTGATCTCGAGCACAGAGGATGCCTTGATGTTTTGTGCTCCAGCTGCTTGCAGGCTGGAAAAGCAAGAGGGAAAATCTTGTAACTTGGTTAGCAGCTGCTGATCAACCACACACTTGAATCTGAAATGTTTGTGTTTGTTCTGGAAGAAAATGCACTCAATTAAAACCATAAATTAAAAGTCTGATGTTGATAACACTCATTGTTATTAATTCATTTGATCAAAAATTGTTTATTGGACCCTAATATCCTGTAGGTGCTCTTCTAGGTTCTGAGTATACAGAAGTCAACAACAGAAAGCCTCACTGTCCTCATGAATGTTTTGTTATGATATGTGCAAGGGCATGCATACAATAAGCAAATACATAGGTCTCAATTATAACATCAGGTGGACATAAGTGTACTGAAATAAAATAAATGAGACAAAGGGTTAGAAAGGATCTCAGGAAGAAAAGATGTTACTGAAGGTGATCAACAAAGGCCTTTCTTGGGAGGTGACATTTAACTAGAGCAATAGTACATTCGAGGGAAAAGGCAGACAGGAATTGGGGGGCTGCTTTAAATTGGATGATCAGAGAGTCAGCTAAGAGGGAAGTGAATTTCAAACAGAGGTTATCTCTGTGTACATTATGCTCTTAGTAATTTCAAAGACAATATCTTTCTCCCTTTAAAATGTATTCTTATTCAATGTCACTTAAAACTATGTCTTTTAATCACCAGAGATGCAGAAATTTGTATTTCAAACTTGGAAAACACTAGTCTATAGGGGTCAAGGTTCCTCATCCAAGCTGGTGATGACATTGCAGTGAAATCTCTAGGCCAGGCTGGGAAGATCCCTGGGGTCACAGTCCTTACACAACACAGATACAATGTTTATCTTTTAGAGGTTGTTTAAAGCCTGCCCTGGGGCTACTAGATCAAAGTCTTCAAAGGAGAAGCCAAAGGGTGTCTTAATTTCACTTTTGGATATGAGGCTGCCTTCTGAGTCATTTGCAAATTCAGTTTACAGTAGGAACAGTATAAGTAACAGCAAAAACAGCAACAATAAACTCACTCATTTGTGCAGCTGGTTATATATTTACTTTTATTTTCCTATTCTAGGTCAATCATTTCTAGCATTCCAATCAGAGATTACGTATCTCCACCATATGGATAAAGAAAATGAGACACACAAAATAGATGAACTTTCCAGTGCTAGCAACTCATACAGACTTTCTGATGCCACTTTATTCTTATTATTACTACACTTTAAGTTCTGGGGTACATGTGCAGAACTGCAAGTTTGGTATACAGGTATACACATGCCATGATGGTTTGCTGCATCCACCACCCTGTCATCTAGGTTAGGTATTTCTCCTAACCCTATCTGTCCCCTAACCCCCTTGTATGATTTACTTAGTGCATTGGGGCCCAATTTGATCTGAAGGTGTGCTGGGTGACCATCAAGGTAGGATATCTAATCATGTCAAATCTAAATCTGATGCATTATCATGGTCTTATCAAAACACTGGGAGGTGGAGGGATGGAAGGTGCCCAGAGGAATTCTCACTTAGAAATTTCTAGTAGTTTAGAATGCTATAATGCCTAGGAAATGAATTTCCCTTTACTGATCCAACCCTGTTTTCTTGCCCCTAACATTTTACTCCATACCTGTTTTTGGCTGGGAAACTAAAGTTAAAAAAGAGAAGATGGTGTCTTTGGGAAAAGCCCATTTGTAATTCTAGAGACCCTGGACTGGTTTGTTAGGTAAGCAATATTAAATGGACCACCTCTTTACTAGTTCATAAGAGTAAGTCATTTGAAAGCTATATTTCTAAACCCCACTATTTATTTCATATCCCACTTAATGTTGGGGGCCAGGGAGAGGGAGGGAGAGCATTACCATAGCATAAAATAATTTCCAATTTCCTGAGTTCTTACTGATTTAAAAATAGTGATTAAACTAAGCTCATTCTAGTTGTTATGTAAAAAGGAGTATTCTAATAAAATTATATGCCTTTAAATCTCAATATTTTCAGAAAAGAGATGTCTCTGAAACAAAAGGAGCACCATTGCTTGAACAAATGAGCAAAAATATATCAAATATGAAGTTCCTTATATTGGAAGAGTCCAAGTTTGTGAAGGTCTTGACAAGCTCGTGCCAATTTCAAAATTATTCCATAATATCTTCTATCCAATTATATATAATTGATAATTATGTAAACTTGTCTTTTAAAAAATTAAAAGCTATTTTACCTGTTGCTTTGCTAATATTATGCAGCAAACTTTAGTCAAATATAAGTAAATTCACTTATATTTGAACCAGCTTAAACCCATATAATGTATGTACAATACAATGTACAATTATGTCTCTTGAGCATCAATATATAATCTCTCTATATTATCTGTCTGATAAGTAGTTGGTTTTTTTTTTTTTTTTTTTTTTTTTTTTTTAGTATTTGGTGGTAGGTAAATTGTCAAGCAGTTCTCTGCCTACACTATAGTGTGTGAAGACACCTATATTCTATTGTTAGCTCAGGAGAGAGGAAAAGGAAAGAGTGGAATGATTTCTGAAGAGACGAGTCAGATAAAACAGAAGGCATGAAGTGGTAAATTCTTCCCTTATATTATTCTGAAGGCTGGAATTGGGAAAATAATACAAACAGTAACAATATAATTGCTACCTTCTAGGGTTTTTCCTGTTTTAGGGATGGCTGTAGAAATGTGAATTCATCGGTTCATCACCAGGGCTGGCAATGTAGGACTTATTGCTTCCATTGCACATTTGTGGAAAATGAAGTTCGGAGAGGTCAAGATACCTATCTGAAGTCACACAGCTAGTACGAGTCAGAGCTAGGCTTTATATACAGGAGTATTTAAATGTCATGCCCAATATGCCATATATTGCTTTTACTTTTCAAATGAATATTTGAGCTCTGTGCAAGCTGAATGTTAAGCCAGCATTGTCTCTATGAACTTGGGAAAGATGACCAGGCTCTCACTATTAGTTTCTTAAAGAGGCCAAGAACAAGGAAATCAAATGTAAGTCACCAGGATGAAGAAAACACTTGGGGGACAGTAGCCTCTAATTATGGAAAATGACTAGGTGAGTTAATTTCCAAGATAAAAATTCAATTCTTATACCAAGATCCAGAAATTGACTCCCCCTTGCTGCTCCCTATTTTTAATCCCATGAAGAGGATGTAATATCAAACTTCTCTATGGAACAAATAGCTAAACAATGCCTAATTTCTTTCTTTTATATTTGATTTCCAAAATTCATAATGTAAAATGATGTAAACCCTAGCAGAAAAATTCACAATTCTTATCCTTGTGCCATTTTAGACTTGTAACAGTCTGAGCGTTCAGAGATGTGATTAAATTCTCTCATCAAACTATGTGGTGATGACTGCTCAAAGTAATAGCCCGAACACCTGGAGGCCGAGGAGCTTCCATCCCCTTCCAAGTTCTCACCGCCAATGGCTTAGCTAAGTTAGTGATTGTGAGGGATAGCCCTTGCTGTTGGCTTCTTATTCTAAATTTAAAGGGTATATCTCCTGAACCAAAGTGGTAGAAATGGGAATTTCTCACATCCAGCTTTGATATCATTTCCTGTGTAGCTTTGGAGAAATGCTTAACCTCTCTGGTCCACAACTGCCTTCAGTGTAACGAAGGGATTGTAGCACATACTTTGTCTTCTCATAGGAACAGGATGTGTTACACATGTTTAGGAAATGACAACCATACAGTATGAGCTCAAGAAAGGCTCACTAATTAAAGAGAAGAATGATTGAATTAATTAATATTCCCTTCCTATTTTTCAAAGCATTTGACATACACAGATAAGGTTTATGCTTACTAATTACCCTTATTAATAAAAGTAAAATCGGCATTACTCTTCAACACCAGAGGGATTTTACCATTAAAATACTCTTTTAAATTTGAGATAGAACATTGAAAACCCAATTAGGAAAAAAGCTGTCACTCCTGAGGCTTCAGCTCCCATTTGATGACTCTTATACTCCATGCCCAGGCCCTACTTCTACAGTGAGCAAACTGAAAATCCATACTTTCGATGACTTACTTGAAAGTCCATCCGGCTGTCACACAAACACCTCCCATTTACAGTCCCAACCCAAATTCAATTCAACTTATTTTCCCCAAACCCACTTCTTTTCAATTTACCAATCCTAAGTACTAAGATCGTGATTGACACAATTTTTCAGATAAGGATGCTTAAAAATCACACTGGCAATCTCTAATCAGTCATCAAATCCTGATAAATCTGCCTCATCAGTATATTTGCTTTCATTCAATAGATATTTATTGTGTACCTGTTATGTTTCAGGCACAGTGTAAATAACTGGGTATACAATGGTAAACAAGAAAGCAAGATTCCCTGCCCTCATGGAGCTTACATTCTAGTGGGGCAGTCAGACTCACCCACCCAAACACATACATACAGCCAAAAAGCAAAATAAGTTTAAAGAGTTGTCATCAATACAAAAAAGAAATATCAAGAAAGGGTGATCTGCTTTCCATGGAAAAGGGAACGTGTTTTGCTTGTACGAGGAACAAAAAGATGCCCAGTGTGGCTGGAGCACGGTTCACTAAAGGAGGATGGAATGGAATGACACTGGAGAGGTTCACAGGGCCCTGTTCATGTAAAGCAATAAAGTAAAGGCATCAGAATTCATTTTAAGTCTTTGGGAAACCAGTGAAGAAGTTTAAGTTATGAGATCATGTGATCTGGGTTGTGTGTTAAAAGTATCCCTCCGGCTTCTTTGTGGAGAAGAGGGTGGGAGACAGAGGATCAGTCAAGAGATGGTGTCCATCTTCCGGGTCAGAGATGACCCTGGCCCAGACCAGGCTGATGGCAGTGCAGGAGCAGAGAAGTCTTTCCTCTTCTCCATCCCCAAATTACTGAATTATTTCAGTCCCACATTCTATCTCATTTTGACCTTTGCAAAAGCCCTCCTGGGCACACCTCTAGGTTTATGTGCTCCTAATCTGTCCTCCACACTGCCTGCCTGCCTGCCTGTCAGATAAATTTTGCCCCTATTCTGCTCAGAGACCCCAACTGCACAGCCCCCCTTCACTCCTGTTGTCTTATAAAGTTTCTCAAAAAGAGGTGAAGGATATTTCACAATGACCCAGGAGCAGTTTCAAATACCCTGACCTGGTTCCACCTGACACACAGAGACATGCTCTCTGTATTTTTAACCAATTCTCCAAGAGGTGTAAGTAAACTACTCTGTTATCTTCCCTGTCACCCCCAGAAACCGAGGCCTAAAAGAGATAACTTAGTTAAACCCTAGGTGTGTCCAGAATTGCCACAGCTGCCTTATTCTCCGTTCGTACTCTACGTCTCACTGTCTCCTTTCTGTTACATCTTTCATGCTCTTCCTTCAACCTGGAAGGAGAGAGAATATCTTCTTGCATTGTCTAAGAGAGCAAACAGGTAAATAGGTGATAACAAGATAACAAGGTAGATACTTTGGTACAGGGTTGAATGAGCAAAAGATGTCAGGAAAGGTAGTTAAATTCCTTCTGCATCCTCAAGTAACTAGAACAGGGTTTACAAAATAAGATGAATCAATAAATGAATCAATGAATGAATGATGAATACAAACTATACCCATTACTTGAGGACAAAAACAGAGACATGTTCCTTCTTTCCACTGCATAGATGGTATAAATCAGTGATTGCTTTAGAAATAAGGAAGGACTATTTAAATTAAGATTGCTTTTAAGGCAATGTGTTCCAAATGAAAAAGGACTCCACTAGTTGGGAAAGACATTTTATTTCCAAGTTTCTAAGGGTGTTCTACAAACAATAGAGGCTTAAAGAAAAAATAAAAGGTAAAAAGAAAAAGAAAAACAAGTATTCTTAACTACTGAAAGGTAAACAGCCTTTTTAAAAAAGACTTCAACATAAAAATGCGAAAATGTAGTTGTCATCTCTAATCCAAACACATTCCTAGAGAAAAGGATCATCCATGGTGACAGGGTTACTTACAGCTGTATACTTATTTAAATGCTATTCATATTCCTTTTGAGTTATTTCTTCATTGTAAATTCAATTGGAGATCTGTGCAAATCTAGCAAAATATTCTTTGGATTACAAAAACTATATAAAAAAATGAACACAACCTGCAATTATGGAAGTATTGAGAATGCGTAATCCTTCACTGAGATGAAAGTTTCTAAAGTGACATGGTCCACAGAATTTATTCCATTGAAGTGTTCAGCCCAATTTGATTTAAATGCAAGATAAAACAGAAGTGAGCACTTCATAAAAAACATTTCTTTGTATGCATGCTGACTAAATCATAAAAATAGTACATAACATGGTATCAAGAAATGCTTCAAACAAACTTTCACAATAAAGTCAGAAAAAAAAAAAACTGTAAAAAAATTGTCTGCAATCCAAGAAAAAGCATGTGCCCTGTGTTTAGGGGGAAAGAGGGAAAGTACTTGCAGTGTGACTTTGTGTGGTCTTTCCCCAAGTATTGCTACGTTTTGACCTTTGGCCCAACTGAACAGGTGAAATGCCCTTCAGGTAAGTTTCAATCCTTCAAGAAACTAGAAACTAGCTGGGAGGCAGGGTATTAAAGACAAACTCCCGGACCAAAAGGCATTGACTCTCAGAATCTCACATGGTCCCTGCCTTCATTCTGAGCTTACGGATCTAAGCATATTCTAAACAAATGAATGAATTTTGAAATGAATCGCCCTTTCTCTTATTAAAACTGAAACTGCCACATCATTTTACAATTAGTTTAAATTACAGTGGGAAAAATACCCAGTTTCAACTGTCAGAGTCTTACAATAGCCTGGTAAGTTCAACAAAAGAAAAAATAGAATAACATTTGAGTCTGGGGAAAATTCATATTTTGACTCTAGTCCCCCAGGCCCCCAGTGCTCAGTGTGGGGCACAGAATGTATACCTGGAACATTAGAGTTCTGATTGCTCCATTCCCTCATGGATTCATCTCTTATAGCCATCAAATTATTGATATACAAGATAAATGCATATTATATAAGACATATTGCAAAGTCATAGACTGAACTAGTTCTTTCACATCCTTCTTTTCAGAAGATGTGTGCGAAGAGAAGCCAGGAGGTTAACACCAAGAATGTACAAAAAAGCTTTACATGATGTTACAGAATCTTGTCTGAAAAACATTTGTAAAACATACTTGATTTTAAATAAACAATAAAAGCAGCAGACAGACTACAACAGATCATAAATAGGGTTATTAAAAGATCACAATTAAATTAGAAATATAAATGGATCATTAGAAATACTTAACGTTTTTTTTCAATGTTAAGAATCAAACCCAGAATTAAAAAAGAATCTTTTTTTATTTCAAAGTTTGCTTCTTATATTGAAGCTCATATTAAAGCAACAGTACAATGTTCATAAAATATAAGTGTGATGCCGTAACATTTTCTTAAATGTCAGAATACTGATATTTGTATGTATACTAAAATAAGAACTTTAAAATTGTACAAATAGATACATTAAAAATGACATAGAAATAGGGCGTCTCTCACTGAAACAAGACAGTTATATCTGGCACGTATTAGTTTAAGATGAAAGTAGAAGCAAAAAGATTTACAAGAATCAGCAGTAACAAGATTGATACTCAAGAGACATAATTGTACATTGTATTGTACATACATTGTATGGGTTTAAGCTGGCTGAATATTATATATTTCAAGTTTAAAAATGCACTACATATAGAGTGTCCAGAGTTTAAGGCGAAATTACAGCTCAGAACTGTTGTCCTTTCTAATTTTGTGGAAGCTTCTTTGACAACTTAAAAAAGAAGAAAGACTTAGATGTTCATAACACATAAACAATTTCCCTTCATTGTCAGTTCACCATTAGACTTCTCCTTCACTTAAATATTTTGTATGCCAAGTGTTTTTTTTTTTCCTAGTGAAGTTGATAAACAACTTCAATATTTGCCTTTTTGTGAGAAAAGGTATTTCACAGTATTTACCACTTTGTTGTCCTCGCAGTTTTATTAAATGTGTCCTCTCTGTAAAACTTTGCCTGTTTTAAATGAGCCTTTCCTTGTTTTAAAAAAATACCTGTTTACACATCTTCTAGATTCTTGAGAACGCCAGACACAGTTCTTAAGGCCAAATTTGTATCGTTATTGTTAAGAATCGTCATCAAAATTGTCTTTGGAACCATATAAGTCTGCTAGTTTCTTAAAACGAGGTCCCCAGTTTTGTAGATAATCATAGTCCAAGTCTGAATCTGTGGTGGCTGACTCTAGGGAGCTCAGGGACCCGGCCACTGAGCCCCTGCCTTCATAACCATAGATTTGAATAGAGTCATAAGGAGGGGCCGTGGGGTCATTGTCTGCCTCTTGTATTCTTGTGTTGATGAAGTCATCGACATCCACGCTGCTGGGTGCTGGCCGGAGCCCAGGTCTAGGCATGTACTGATACTCAGGTTTGATGTCTTTGCGGGGGATAAATCCATTGATACCATCAGGATTCTGGAGAGTGGCAATATCAAAGGCTTCTGTGTCTTCTTCTCCACCCCCTTCATCATCGTAAGTAATGATGTTCTCACGGACATCTTCTTCCTCAAAGACAATGAGTGGTTCTTTCTTTTGCCTTCTCAGGGTCACGAACAATACTACGATGACTGCAGGGACAGAAAAAGAAAGTAAGCATTTGTGAAGTCCAGTATTCCTGGATTCTTCTACCAGAGGAACTCTGCTTACTGTAAACCATGGGATACAAATGCTCAGAACTGGAAACAGCATAGGAAATGAAAACTTTGCCTGCAATTCCCAACGGTGGATAAAATTGACTCCCATCTGGCTCTTCCCCTACAAATGCTGCCGTGAAAACATTATACCCAACAAATTGGGAGGTTGGGACTATTTTGAACTTTTAACAAATGAACCCAGATACCACTTAGAAGTCATCTTCCTAAGAGCTAGGACGATTCTGAATATGTTGGTCTGTAGTCTCTTAAAAGTGGGTAATGCCAATTTCTCTTCGCAAAAAAAAAGGTAGCTGTTTTTCCAAGGTTTAACAATGAGGACATGCAGAAACCTCAGAGCCTGCCTCTTATAAGGGGTGATGGCTAGCTCCTGCCAATGTCTGAGAAAGAACATTGATCCTATGCTAACTTAATGGGAAATCTTATCATAAGTGTGGCTGGATTCTTTGTAGCCACCACATAGAAGAAAGGAAGTTTATAAAGCCCCAGAAGACAACCTTCTGTTTATATCGGCATAGGAAAAGAACATCAGCTGGAACCCCAGGTAAAGCAATCTCATGTCTTCCCTGGGAGAGGGGATTCCATTAAGTTTGGGCAATTTAGGAGGGGTAAGGAAAGTTCAGCCACAGTTTAATTCTTCATTGATTCCCTCTGTTTCCCAAGAGGCTTCTACCATGTTCCATTAGAAGGCTCTCCCACACACTTGGGAAGGTTGAAGAATATGTTTGTGGCTGAATTTGGCATGCCAAGTGTGCACCCCTCTGGCTCTACCATTGCTCTGAGAAGCAGGGACGAGAGGTTGTTTTTTCCCTGGACTTCATATGAATCCCAAAGCTCTGTGCCTTGTTCTCGTGGGCACTTCCACTCACAGAGAACACTCCTTTTCACTTTCTCTGCTTGGCGGACTCATTTTTTCTTTCATCACGGATACACTTCCTGGCCTCCCATCCTGACACCAGACAGGACTACTGGTACCTTCTTCATGCACCAGCCTGGCCCTGTTATTACCCTCATTATAACATTTATCACATGGTTCACACATCTGTCTCCTCTGCCATTAATTTTTTAGGAGTTTTTGTATTTTACTTCTTCTGTTGGAAATATTCATCTCTCCAAGCCTCTGTCCTCAGCTGGGCGACTCTTTCAGCAGCCAACCCGTGTGTCACATCCCCCAGAAAGATTTCTCTGACCTTCCCAGGCAATGTCAGATGCTTTCTACTCTGTGCCCCAACCAGCTTGTGTTCATGTCCCTATTATAGCAGCCACCATGTGCCTCAGTTTATCTCTTCATGCATACTTTCCTTGACATACTGTGAACCTGTGGAGCACAGAAATCTCATAGAGTTCTTCTCTTTATCCATCAGGACCTAACACAGGGCCTGTTGCCCAGATAATACCCACTATTTGCTGAACTGAACTCACTGGTTCTTTCCTATGGAGTAAAGCTCCATGAATTCATTCGAGGTAGAACCAAACACCATGGGAAAAGTGCAGGTTTGGTGTCAGGCATGCATGGGTTTGAATCCTGATTTTGTCTCAGAGTTCTGAGGCTCTGGGACAAAATGATCTTCCTGAGGTCCAGCAATGGCAGACGTTATGAGCACCAGCAAATGGCTTTTTTTTTTTTTTTTTTTTTTTTTACAGAATAAGCCACAGATGAGACACAAGTGCAGAAGAGGGGCACCGAACCCAGGAGGCAGGTGCAGGAAAAGCTTCCAAGGGGTCCCCATGAGCTGAGGTGTTAGCACAGATGTTATGTATGATCACTAGTGGAGGGGTTAGAGTCCTGCTTCTTCCTTCTTCCAGTTCCCGAGTCCTTCCTATGCTATCTTTTGTTCCTCCTCCTGTGACTAATGTCCATAAGCCTTCTTTTTCCTTGTGAGATAAAACCATTGCTAATACAGCAGGTTTCTGCCCAAATCCCTCTTATGCCAAACCTTCTCCCATGTCCCTGAAGCCCCTGCTGACTCCTGGTATACAGCCCTGTGATGGCCAGGCAAAATGTTAATTGTGACCTTCCTTCCCTGTTCCCTGCTGGAAACTGCTGGTTCAGTTGTCTGCTCCCCCCAGTACTCCATCAAATGCATGAAGCAGAGGTCCCCCACCATGCCTCGGCAACACGCACCCCGCCCCCAGCTCCCTACCCCACTTCTTGTCTTAAACTGTGTCGACACTCATAGCAGGGTCCTGGTTACCAGCCTGTACTTGAGAAGCATGTTTCAAGGAGGGGCATCCGGTTACCAGGCTCTTCCTGCAGGGGACCAGGAAGCACCCTTACCCAGGAGAATGACGATGCAGGCGAGGATGGCGATCAGCGCGCCCGTGCTCAGGCCGGCGTTCAGGATGTAGGCCTCTGCATTGCAGGAGAGCAGCGCCCCGTTCACGTCGCACCCGCAGACTTTGATGGTGAGGGTGTTGGTGCTACTCATGGGCGGGATGCCACCATCGCTGATGACTATGGGCAGGAGGTACAAGTCCTGCTTCTGCCGACTGAAACCTCCACGCCTGGCATACACACCTGCTGTGTTATCTGCAGAAAGAGGGGAGACAGGCCGGGCGCCCGGTCAAGACCGTTGGAATCACAGCGGCTCTCTGCTCTGCAGATCTGAGGGCACTCTTATCATAAAGGTGAACCACCACAATCGTTCTTACTTATTCTTTCATCTAAGTATCTGCAGAAGCCACCGTCATTTGGCATGATAGGATCACAAAACAAACTATCTGCATTTTGGAAATCTCAGAAATAGGATCTTTGTGATTTGGTGGGGAATTGCCACTGAAGAAAGGGGAAAACCAAAGAGAAAATGATGTGGCAGGCTTGTCAGTGAAGGGAATTCCCCCACCACCTTCCGCCACCCAGTTAAACATGTCACTTCTCCTGCTTAGAATGATTTGAAGTTTGTTGCTCTCGTGACTCAGTGCACCTCTGACTGCATGATGTACAATTAGATATTATTTCCCTAACCCAGACTTCACCTTGCCTTCTGGGCTCACATCCCATGTTTTCCCACAGAAAATGGTGTGGCAGGCTTCCTATTGAAGGAAATTCCCTGATTGGGTATTGTCCCTTCTCCAAATGCCACAAGAAAGCATGAGCTTCAGCAATCTACTCTATGTTAGCACAGGAAATGTTAATCATTAAATATTCAAGAGAGTACGAGAAAAAAAAGAACAAAGCTTCTTTCTCATGTGCAAATTTCCTACTTTATGACAATCATTTAGCCAATTTTTGTTTGTATATTTTTGAAAAAGAAATCCCAAGTCCACCTTCAAATCTTACCCAAACTATGAATCCACACATTAGTCATGGAAATAGATATGATTTGAAGAGAGCAACTATTTTTATAAGACTTGCAGGAGATTCATGGTTTCTTTAAGACCCCAACACCATCAGCTACCCAATTAAACATGTCACTCACTCCTCCTGCTTAGAATGTTTTGAAGTTTGTTGCTCACATACCACAGTGCACCTCTGTCTGCATGGTGGACTATCAGATATTATCTCCCTAACCTGGACTTCACCTTGCCTTCCAGGCTCACATCCTACGTTTTTCCATATGGACTAGTTCAGCCTGACATGAAGAATTCAGTTTTGTCCCCCAAGAATGCCGCATTCTTCCCTGTACCTGGTCTTTTTATCCATTGCTCTCTTGCTCAAAATAGCTCTTCCTTTTATCGTAACAGATGAACTTCTCAGGCCTCAAAATAGAATTCAAAAGTCATCTCTTAAGGGAGGCCATCCAAGACCTCTCCCATCATCTCCTGTGTGACCCAGCACACTGTCTATTCTTCTAGAAATACATAGCCTACTCTTCTGTCATGATTTGTTGACATAACCACTTTGACCTCTGTGAGACTGTGAACTTCTTGAGAATAGGGGATTTTTATCTGATTCATCTCAGTCTCTCCAGGGCCAGAAACAGAGCAGACATTCAATAAATATTTGTTGAACAAATGGCAAAACTGTATTCTGGGAAGGATTTAACCAAAATTCCAGATGTTGGCTTTTCTATATTTCCCAATCTTGTGTAGCCTCTGTCCCCAAAATGCTTCCTCATCATGTTTTCTCTATTAGCTGCAACTATTTCTAAGATGTACTTTCTAGTGGGAAATCATTGCTATTATAAAACAGTAGAAATTTTTAATATGTTCCATCAAATTACACATACGTGCATATACACACACACAGTGAACTCCTGGTATGGTCTGCCTCTGTTTGTGGGTTAAGAATCAGAGTTTATAGCAATATGAATGTTACGACTAGCATCACAGCCCAATAGCTGGTAGACTTTAAATTGACAGGATTCTGAATTAGCTCCTGTGGTAGGGAAAAAAATCTCAGACTTTCAAAATTATTTAATATATTTTAGGTTAAAGAAAATGTATAATTTTCCCTTGGTATCTGCAGGGGATTAGTTCTAGGATCCTCCCCTGAATACCAAAATCCAGGGATGCTCAAATCCCTTATATACAATGGCATAGTATTTGCATATAACATATACACATTCTCCCGTATGTGTTAAATGATCTCTAGATTACTTATAATACCCAATACAATATAAGTGCTATGTAGTTATTATATACTATAGTTTCAAATTTTGTATTATTTTTTATTGTTATATTGCAATTTTTTGTTGTTTTCTGTTTTTTTCCTCCCCCTAAATAAATTCGATGTTCGGTTGGCTGAATTCACAAATGTGGAACCCATGAATATGGAAGGCCTATTACGATTTATTTTCTGTTGATTTTACACAAACGCTCACACACACACACACATATGGCAGATTCAGTCTTATTTAGGGATGAGCAGAAATTCTGAGTATTGCAGATGGTGAGGTTTGGTACTCTCTGGCTCTAGTAGACCTTATAATGACCAATTCTCTGCCCTTCACTGCCAACATTTCATCCAAAACAACATGGAACAAGCCCTCAATTCTGTATTTTCTGAATTTTGTATGATTGGCATACATTACTCTTATTACTGGGGAAAATTATACAAAAAATTGTACATACTATGAAATAGGATGAAAAAACAAAAGTAAGCTAGTCAAGTAAAATGGCAAGTGAAAATGGAGTCACCTGAGGTTCTTTCCTGCTCTAGGCAGTACATACCATTGTTCCATACTTACCAATCACAACAACAATTACGTGTCTATAATAAATTAATTCAAAATATATTTTCTCTTCTTGTGTGTTTTTATAGTCAAATTAGACTCTCACGAATTGAAAGTTACACTATCTACTCCATTTTAATAATCTGAAATGGATAAAAATGAATGTTAAAAATTTAACTGAATTGCTAGGTTAAAGATAAGTGTCTGATATGGGAGACATGCCCAGCAGATGACTTGCTTGGTTTATATACTGGGTCCTACTCTGTTACCCATGGTGCCGTGGCTGGAGAGTATGGGAACAGAGTATTTTTGTTTTTATACACTTGGAGAAGTCACAATTTAAAACTGTGCTTCAGTGTGCCATCCATGCAGACCTGCACTTCCAGATCACAGCAGCTTGGCTTATAGAGGAAGGTACTTGAAGCTCAAACATCAATGGCAAACATGGATCTGAGCATGACATTGGCATGTGAATTCAAGATGTTTCATATTCTGAACAACTGAGTCCTCTCAGACACACAGAAACCACTACATAAAAGTTATTCAAAGTACTCAACTGACCTAACCATTTATTTACAGTCCCGGAGTGTTAGATCAGTAGAATCATAAGAACTTTTTAAATCTCTGCTATTAAAACATGTTTTACATATGGATTTTAAGATCAGTTGAAGAAGTGGGAAATAAATGAGCTAAGTGTTTGTGGGCAAATACTAATTACCTGCTTTTGATTGGGTAATTTTTCCCATCTAGAGTCTCATTTGTTCATCTTTAAAATTAGGAGAATCTTTGATAGCAAGCATGCCTCATGGTGTTGTTATGGAACTAAATAACATGATAGAAACCAGTGTTTATCCTCTGTGCTGTGCTCCCAGAGGGCTCAGGGAATCCTTCTACCAGAAAACTGAACACCCATTATTGAGAATCTCCAGGGCTGGTGAGCTGGCAAAGGTGAACACTGTGGGTAGGAGATGTGTCTAGCAGATGGTTTGGCACTTAGGTGGTCTATGTCACTTGAGTCAATAAAATATTCCCCCTTTAGATCCAGGTTGCTCCACGACCAATGGGAGTGTCAGCCTTCTCTTAGAAGTGGCATTTCTGAGTGGCATTTCAGTATCATGGCCTGTCTTTCTTGTAACCCACTCTGATCACTGATTAAAAATAGTCACTATGGCCTGGTGTGGTGGCTTATGCCTGTAATCCCAGCACTTGGGAGAACAAGGCAGGCAGAACACTTGAGGCCATGAGTTTGAGACTAGCCTGACCAACATAGCAAAAACCTCTCTATACTAAAAAATACAAAAAAAAAAACTGGGTATGGTGGGGCATGCCTATAACTCCAGTTACTCAGGAGGCTGAAGCAAGAGAATCTCTTGAACGTGGGAGGTGGAGGTTGCAGTGAGCTAAGATCGTGCCACTGCCCTCCAACCTGGGAGACAGAATGAGACTCTGAATAATAATAAAAAAAAAATCCACTGTGGGTTGCTATAGTAGTTCACACCTGTAATCTTGACACTTTGGGAGGCTGAGGTGGGAGAATCTCTTGAAGCTAGGAGTTTTAGACCAGCCTGGGCAACATAGCGAGACCTTGTCTCTACAAAAAATAAGAAGTTAAACAATTATCTAGGCAGGGTGACCAGCATCTATAGTCCTATCTACTTAGGATACTGACACCAGAGTCAGTATCTGAGCCCAGGAGTCCAAGACTACAGTGAGCTATGATTGCACCACTGCACTACACCATGGCTGACAGAATGAGACCCTGTCTCTAAAAAGAAGAAAAAAAAAAAAAATAGCCACTATGGTCAGGAACTTCATGAAAAATAAATAGGGACACACAAGTCGAAATAGAAACAAACTAACAATAACAAAATCTCTTGAATAGAAACCAATTTTTAATCCTATGTTTGACTACATACTAGCTTTAAACTCCCCATCCATCTTGTAGTGGGTCTCCCTCCATTGGACATATGCATTACTGAGGTTTATGGATAACCCAAGATAAAATGACGTTCAGTGAGGATGTATTTCCATAAAAGTGTCAGATTGGCTCCAGGTTAATAGGATGAAACAGAAAATGACAAATATTCCATCAATCTTAAAATTTCCATAGAGATTTCTCAGATCTTTTTCTTATATAAAGATTCTAAGAAGTAAAAAACTCAATCTTTGGGGTCAAACAGACCTGGGTTTGAATCTTGAAGCTTGTACATATTAATTGCCTGACTTTAAACATATTAACGAGGTGTCTTGGTTTTCCATATTCTCACCTGTGAAACTAATACTTTTAGGTTAAATTTGATTCCATTCATGCTACTTAGCACAGTTGCCAGTCTATTGGAGATGCTCAGTAAATATTAATTCTTTTCTGGGAAGTTCTTCTCTTTGAGCAGTAGACTAATGAGGAAGAGGAACTTATTGGCAAAGAGAGGAAAGTGAATTCTTGGAAATGTCACTGTAGCTTTGAATGTAATTGCCTATGCAGAAGGACTCTTCATTCAAAGGTAAGAAAATATTTCATATTCTTCAGTCCTGGGCAAGTTATTTCCCATGACAAGAAAATGTTTTTCAGGCATCTTGGTTTTTCATCTTGATACCCGTGTTCTCATCCCTGGCCACAGATATGTAACCAGTTTTATGTTTTCCCCCACTTAGGACAAAACTTGCAAATGGGGCCATTAATTACTAGGATATATAATGCACAAATTATAGTGTTTTTACTCATGGAAAAGCAAATTCAGGCTTCTAAGTTTCAGTTTAATCTGGACTCCTAATCGCATGCTGCTTTTACCTGTACATATTTTAATTATATTAATAAAATATAAAAGTTCCTGATAATGATGATCTCCATAGTACCAACTGGGGAATACCAATATAGGGGTTATGATGATGATATAGCCCAGTGGAGAAATACATAAGCCTGGCATTCAACGGGAGCATTAGAATGGAGAGAGAAAAAAAAGTCCTTGATAGACAGACTGCGCTGGGTGACAACCTGCATTTAGGGGGGGAAAAAAGGGAAAAAATTTGGAGCAGATCAAAGTGGGCAATATTTGGGTCTAGCTCCTATACATCGAAAACCTGAAAACAGGAAGCACCAAAGCAAAGGGCCAGGACCCTCTGCCCTCACCGTGGTGTCAGGAGAGAGACTTATCTGAGGGAACAGCATCAGTCACCCAGCAGTTTCCCTAAGGCTCTGTAGATGCTCTTCCTTGCCAGTGCTTTTCCTCTGTCCATCTCTTCTCTGAAGTTAAAGAATCCTCACAGCTTGACCTGATCAGAGACTGTCTATCCTACGAAAAAAGGCCACAGGCTGCTTCAGTCTGGGGATCCTCTCTGGAGACGTGGGAAGCCGAGAATGTAGGCCAAGACTTACTCCCAGCGAGGTATTTTGTTCACTGCTGACCCAAATCTGCCTACTCTACATTTCTGCTCAAATCTCAAGAGGAAGAAGATCTATCTACCACATGAAAAGCTCCCACACACCTGAGGACAGATATTCAGTCACTAGCAGAATATTTTGCTCTAGCCCACACCACTTTCCTTAGAAATGTGGCAATAGCTCTGTCAAGATAATGGAAAAAATATTCCTGTGCTCATGTGTGTGCACACACACACACACACACATCTCTCTATCTCTCTCTCTATATATAAGCACATACATAAAATGTATACGTAGTATGTGTCTAAAAAGTCTTAGCAGAGTTATAAGCTTTAATGATTTCAGAAGTATAGATGGCATACAATTACAAAAGGCATCATTTGAGCATTTAATTATTTAGATTTCTTTTATACTCATTTACATTTTTGAATTTTGAAAAATTAATTTCAAGTTTTGATGTCAATGTTTGTCATCTTCTGGAATAATAGAAATTTTGTAGAACATTTTAAAAAGTTTGTGGCAATATACTCCTGGTGTTGCTAATATTCCATGATGAACTTAGGTGAACTTAGTAGCCCGTGTGTATACCTCTATTTTCTTGCCTTTATGAGTACCTTATAAGCCCTCTACCTACCTGTCATCACTGCATATTTTGCACATTTCACAGGTGATTGAATGTCTGACCTATTCACCAGACAGTAACCTCCTTGAGGCCAGGGGCTTTGTCTTATTTAGCTTTTCACTCATCTTTGTACATTTAGACATTTAGCAGTGTTGTGTGTGTTGACAGAATAAATGGCTGGATGCTATTCTTTCCAATGTATCTCATATCAGTCTGGCTTTTCCACACAGTCAGATTTTACTGATTCATTACCTCACAGTCCATTTCTAGTTTCCATCTTCTTCAACTCCTCACCAATGTTGCTTATATTTATACTGTGGATTTCGCTTTTGCTAAATATCTTCATTTTGCTATCTTATTATTCTGCTATTATTATTAGTTCAATTGAAGCGGATTTAACTCAGCAACATTGATTGAATTGCTAATATGGGCAAATCCTGTTCTTTGTTACTTTTACATATATTATGCCAAATAATTTTTCAAACTGTGCAAAAGTATAATGATTCATAGGAAACAAAACGGAGAAAGAGGGAAGCAATTCTCATAAGCACAAGGAAAGAACTAGAATTCAAAGTCCTCTAGGTTTCATTGAATTTTATAAGCACACAATTGACCCTGGAACACTGACATTATTGCATTCCAATTAAACTAGTTTCTTTTTTAATATCCACAACCTATTGTTCAATTAGTTGAACCTATTGTTTAATTAGTTGAACTCCATTGCAGCCTATAGTTGGGCTCAAAAAAAAAACCTGTTTCTAGACTCAGTGTCTAGGTAAAAGAACAGTTTTTAGAAACCTAAGAATTTTGTGGCAATGAGACCCACAAAAAATCAGAGGTACTCATTCAATGGCTTTTACCATGGCATTTCCAGACACACACGTACACACACCAACACACACCCTTCACAAACAAATTAATGTGAAAGAGACAAGAAGAAATCTATTACTTTCCCAATATTTTGGAATAAAGGAAATGCTACAATGATGCATATTCTATAAATGATGAGCCTTAACATACTAATGAACAAAATTGACCAAGACTCTGATGGCTATGTCTTCTATCTGAATTAGGGAGCTACACACTACTGTTCTTCCAATGATTGTCTTTCAGACTGAGTAACCTGCAAAATAAGAAGTACAATAAAGAGTAACAGGGTAGGAATAATCATCTGTGTACATGTGAAATTCAAGCATGTGTGTATGAGGTGTTGAAGTATGCAGTATGTTAGCATTAAGAGAATTTTCTTTGTTACATTGTATCACATTTCTTATAATCAACTCTGCTTCCACTTATGTTTGATAATAATTGTCTCCTTGTTGGTAGGGTAAATAGAGAAAAAAGAACATACTGCTCAGGTATTTCTTAGCTTAAGACAAAGAAAACTACCAAGAGATTCAGGGGGATATTGACATTTAGGGTCTTTAAGCTAACTAGTTAAGTCAGTGACCACAAGCAACCTTGAAAGAATGACATCTGATCTACCAAGAAGATCTATTTATTTTGTTGTTGTTGGGCTGGGGAGACAGCAGGTTCCCAGATAAACTCTGTTCTGTGTGAGGCAAACTGCAGCAAAGAATTTTACACAGAAAAGAAACATGATTATTTACACAAGTGAAAATGGCAGGGCATTAAAAGACATCTGCCATTTTGATCTGCCAACAGAGCATCTTCCATATTGGAGCAATTAAGGGAGAAAAATACATTCTACAAAAATCTGTTTGGCTATCTTTAAATTATGAAAGTGAAAAATCAGAAGCATATTTAGATCCTATTTTGTGCTGCTCATAAAAAAATGTCCTTAGTTTGTTGGGAGGGGTGGATAAAGAAAAGCATTTATTTGCCAATTAGTTCAATCTCAGTGAATCTATCTTGTCTAACCTTACTAAACCAACACTGCTTTACATGCAAACATTTTTTATTTTTTAAAAATTTTTAAGCAGTGCAAACTCAACTCTGAATGTGTCAGTGCTCATTGATCTGCCACATGGCCCATCGTGGATATTACACTTGCCAAATGAATATATTAGAAGGTCATCTCATGTTGGCCCCTAACCCTAGGTCTCCAACATAATTTTGTGGACAAGTAAATGAATGAATGGATGAAAGAATGGAAGGGCTGGGTGACAGGGCACTGATTTCTTTAGTATATTCTGGCATCAAATGATGTGTTGTCTTTTTCATCCTGAAGATTATTTTGTGACAGATTCATTCTTTCCATAATAATCACTAATTCCTAAAATTTCTGAAGAAGATTATATGTCATGAAGTGTTTTCTCATCCACTCCTTTACTTTTAATTTATGCCTTTAGTCAACCTACGTTTCTTAAATGTTTGGATATTGCTTTCACAGAGTTCATATTCTAGTGGGAGATGGGGAAATGTTTTATATGATTAGAATTTATACTGCCAAGAAAAATTAAGGTTAGGGCAGTATTCCTGAAGCACTAGGAAGACCAGCCAAAATGATCTGAGCTGTTGGGCCAGACTTCACTAAAGAGATGACTTCATTTACAGTGAGACTTAAAGGAGGAAGTGTAGATGGAGGAGTAGATTCCCTGCACCTGAACATGTGAGAGCATGGCATATTTGAAAAATCTTGACATGGTTTAAAATTTCTGAATCTTAAGATTTAAGGTAGCAAGAGAAAGGAGATGGTACAAGCAAAGTGTACGAGGAGTAAATCATGGGATGTCTTGCTCACTAAGCTATGGAGTTTCCATTAAATATATAGGAAATAGAGAGGCAGGGAAGAATTTTTGAAAGAGAGACACATGGTCAGGTTTATTTTTGAGGACTGAGTGAAGTTGGGTCAAGGCCGGAGTCAGACAGACCTGTTTGGTGGTCACCATGTAGTTACAGCTTCTCTGTGGGTAACTCCATTCATGGTCACTATCAAAATTAGTTGTGCTTTCACAATATAACTAACTTTGCCGGATGTGCTTTTGGGGATTCCCTGACATCAAAAAGGCTATGTCTTATTCCCTGTGAAAGTCTTCTTTTAGGACACTTTCTGGCACTTAGTACATGAGAACACCTCAGCTTTTTATGATTATAGAAGGAAGGAAAGAAGAGGCTCTCATAGGGAACCTAAGAAATATCCAGAATTTGATTAAAGCCAAACTGACACTAACTACAGAAGGAGCATCAAGGATAGAGAAGACCAAATCAAATAGGGAAGAGTCTTCATGGTGTGCAATGGACTGCTCTTAAAATTGATTTACTTGAAAATCCCAAGTATTTTTATTGTTATTACAATAAAAACTCATTGCAAATTCCTAAAATTTTCCTTTGCTGCTCGAGCCGACAGCAGAACGTTCTCATAGCCATGTAACCCCATGATCTGATAAACCTTCAATTCTAGTTTAGATGGCCCATTATAAAGCATGCAGCCTTGGGGTTCTGAGACCCTGGGATATATTGCTATTTCAGTACTAGTTTTTAGTATGTCAGTGCCTTTATCTCTCAAACTGGCAGCTCAATTAATATAGTATAATAACTGACAACTGTTTTATAAAGCATTGTTAGGATTAATTATATATCAAATATTCAGATATTAATATTAAAATTGTTCCCCCTTTAGATATGAAGAGCAAAGCCAAGCCTTTAATCTCTAGGCCTTGCTTTTTCCCCTGTACCTTATCAAATGATCATTGTTCAGAATAAGAGGTTTGAAAATTAAAATTATGAAGTTAATATTAGAATATTGTAATTATAATTACCAGGTTATTAGGTCAGCAGACAAATCTATATTATCTTGTTGTTAGAATCAAAAAATTGTGATAAACATTAAACATTTATTTTTTAGTAACAACAGTGTAAAAGAAGTTCTCTCTCTCTTTTTTTTCTCTCTGTCTCTTTCACACACACTCACAGCCTGAAACACAAATCCTAATTTTAATCTAACAATCAACAGTATGTTTATTGATGAAACTCGAAAACTAATTTTCCTATTAAAGTAATAAGTAAATCAAGAATGGCCATTACCATTGCTATAACACATACTTGAAAAGTATAAATCTATGCAATTAGATGAAAAACAAATATTTTAAAAGGTGAAACAAATTGCCATTAATTTTTATGTAGTTATCACTCTAGAAAACCCAGGAAAATCAGCTAAGTTATATCACTTTGTAATAATGCCCAATAAATAAATTAAAATAGTTATAATTAATACTAAATGTAGTGACTAAGAAAATAAAATTAGACCAGATTTAGTACAGTCTGATTCATGAGAAGCTTGGAAGTCACCTCTCCATCCAAATAAAAAAACAAACAAACTAGAAATTTAACAACTTTTTCTATATTCCTAAGAGAAATGAGTTTACAGGGCAAATAGCTGTCCCCAAATTGGAAACGTACAGGTAGATATAGAGACTCCAGGAACTCTACATGGTCCTTACAGTGAATAACAGAGAAAAATTACTTCCTGCTCTCAGTAGGAGGAGGCAAAAAGGAACCATTTTGAAATACACCAGAGCATTCTGTTTTTAGGTAGCATTCTGTTTTTGATAACAAGGTCTGATCTTAGAAAAAACTTTTAAAGGAAGCCTAATTTTCTGGAATTTTATCAGAGATGAACTGACCTGGGGAAAAGAAACATCCAACCATAGGCCACCCCAGGTATCCTGTCCCAGCAAAGCAGGGAGACAAAAAACAAAACTGAGGAGCACTTGTGAAGTTCACAGTTCAGAGGCACAAGCTTAATAAACTCTGAGACCCAGTCATAGGACAAAGAATACTTTTCTTATTGTTTAATTGACCTAACACATAATAATTTGTTCACAATAAGAATTGCAACAATGTGTTTGATTACTTGTGCTTATTCATATATACAGTCATGAGTCTCTTAGTGACAGGGAAACATCCTGAGAAATGCATTGTTAGGAGATTTGCTCCTGTAAACGCAGAGTGTACTTACACAAACATAGATGGCTTAGCTTACGACACACCTGCCCTATATGGTATAGCCTATGGCTCTTAGGCTACAAACCTGTACATCATGTTACTATATTGAATACCGTAGGCAATTATAACACAAAGGGTAAATATTTCTGTGTTTAAACATAGAAAAGGTACAGTAAAAATATGACATAAAAGATAAAAAATGGTATGCCTGTATAGGGGACTTCGTATGAATGGTGTGTTCAGGACACGAAGTGGGTGAGTCACTGAGTGAGTGAATGTGAAGGCCTAGGACATGACTGTACCCTACTGTAGACTTTATAAACACTGTACACGTAGCCTACACTTAACTTACAAGACATTATTTTTTCAATAATAAATCAACTTTGATTTTTTTAAATTTTTTTAATTTTAATTTTATTATTTCTTTAACCTTTTAAACATTTTTGTTGGCTGGGTGTGGTGGCTCACTCCTGTAATCCTAATTTTGGGAGGCCAATACAGGTGGATCACCTGAGATGAGGAGTTTGAGACCAGCCTGGCCAACATGGTGAAGCCCTGTCTCTACTAAAGATACAAAAAATTTAAAAAAAAAATTAGCTGGGTGTGGTGATGGGCACCTGTAATCCCAGCTACTTGGGATGGTGAGGCAGGAAAATCGCTGGAACCTGGGAGGCAGAGGCTGCAGAGAGCCGAAATGATTCCAGCCTAGTAGGCGACAGAGCGAGACTCCATCCCCCCCTCCAAAAAAAAAAGAAAGAAACGTTTTAGTTCAAAACTAAGACATAAACCCACACATTAGCCTATGCCTACACTGGATCAGGATTATTAATATCACTGTCTTCCACCTCCACATCTCGTCTCACTGTAGGGTTTTCAGGGATAGTATGCACATGGAGCTGTTGTGTTCTATGGTAACAATGCCTTATTCTGGAATACATCCTGATGGACTGGCCTGAAGCTGTTTTAAAATGAACTTTATTTTTGATAAATAGAATGAGTACTCTCTAAAATAATGTTTGAAAATGTAATTATAGTTAATACTAGGTGATAGGAATTTTTCACCACAATTATAATCTTATTGGGCCACATTTGTATATGTTGTCTGCTGCTGTCCTTGTTATGTAGTGCATGAAACACACACACACACACGCACACACACACACACACACACACGCTTATTTATGAGTGAAATAAGTGACAACAATGATATAAGGAACAGGAAGGAGAAATTAGGATTAATTTCTTATTATAAGGTACTTGTACTACCTGTGAAGAGACGTAGTGTTATTTGATAACAGACTTGGATTAATTGTAAATGTATAGTTTAAACTCTAAGGCAACCCATTAAAAAGTAAAAAGAAAAAAAAAAAAGAAATACAGTGACAGTGGTATGCTTAAAAAGGACATAAAATAGAATCACATAAAATACTAAATTGAAACCTCGAAAGCCAGAAAAATAATAGAAAACATTATGTAAAATTTACTTTATAATATCTTCCAAAATCTAAAGTAGCTAACCATAAACCTAATAAGAAATACATGGTACAAAAATGAAGAAAACTACAAAGACTTCCTGATGGTCATAAAAGGAGAATTGATTCAATGGAAAGTCAGACCATGGTTTTGGATGGGAGGAATATTTTTAAAATTTTATTTCTTCTTAAATTGATCCATAAATTTAAGATAAACTCAATAAGATTCACAAAAGTACTTGCCAAGCACCTGAAAAATAATTCTAAATTATATCTGAAGGAATAAAAAAGCAAGATTTGTAAAATAGTAATAAAAATAATGCAGAGAAAGCATCTGTCAGGTTTAACACATATATGTATAAAACTATTTAAGAAAAATATGATGCCAGAGTAAATAGACAGAATGGGAAGAATGGAAAGTCAAAAAAATCTAATCATAAAAAATGTAGAAGACGACAAAGACAGTGTTACAAAGCATTTGGGCATGACTAAATATTTCATAAATAATACTTAGGAAATGGTCAACAAGTGGGGAGAAAAGTGGGAAAATAAGTGGACATGTATTTTACAATTTCTGTTCTTTTTCTTTCTTAAAAAAAGAAATGTATGCAAAGAAAGGATACACAAATAGCTGTGATTATTTCTGGGCAGCCTATTATCAAGTTATTTTACTGTTTTAATATTATATTTGCTGGTTTGTATTTCCCAATTTTCCTACAAGAAATAGGTATTAATTATGTAAAAGAAGCAAATTATAAACTTCTTCACAAATGTATTTTACTAGAATTATTATGGCTGTGATTAAAATGAAAATTGAAGTTCTTCTTCCTCCTCTGTTCACGCATTCCCTGGATTCCTAGATTAATCCATAAATTAAATTTCAGATTGTGCTTCTTCTGAGGATTGTTATTATCTGACAATGGGATAAACAAAGACTTTTTTAAATGACTAACTTAGAAGAGACACAAGCTTTATATTCGTTTTACAGTGTGCCATGTGCAACAGACAGGGTCCTCCAAATATTCAGATTTAGTGTTTGCACTTATTGCTGTGTGACCTTGAGCAAATCACTGATCCTTCTGATGTCTCATATTCTTCCCTTATCTGAAAATTGGATAAAATATTACACATGTCTGCCCTATGTGGCCGCTTGAAGAACTGGGTGAATCAATGGCATGAGAAAGCTTTATAAACCAGTTAAGAGCTACGTAGAGGAGAGATATTATCTCAGCCTTTTTTTTTTTTTCTTTGCACTTTTCTCATCCATTACATATTTCTTGTGATTTAAGAGATGCCACATGCCTGATATTTTCAAAGTAAATGCATCTCAAAACCTGGGCGGACCAGCTCTTCACCTACCCAAACAGCCCTATTCCTGATATTAGTAGCTCAAGATGGGCTTAAATGTTGCAGAATCATCCAGTGTTCTGCTTTCCTGCTGCCTGCTGAGTTGGCTTTGAAGCTTGGGCTGTGGAGTGGAATGAGATAAAAAGAAATAAAAGGCTTGTGTGTATTAAGATGGCTTTTCCTCTTATATTCTTAAAAATGCCGAATGCTTATGCCGGAGTTTAGGCAAACACAATACTGATTATTTACATGGCATAATGGAAGTAAACACTCAAGGAGAAAGAAACTTGATGCTTTTACTCAGCATGATATAAACCATTATCTCATGTTTTCTATGGAAAGCAGTCTCAGCTGAGAAATTTGGTAACTCAGTAGGCTATTAATAGGATGTGGAATGTGATTACTCCTTTTGGATTACTTCAATATGTAATTACTTTTAGGAGCTAGTAGAAAGAAACTCTATTAAATGATAATTATAGGACTCTATTTGCTTTAAGGTTCTGTAATAGCTTTAAACATGGGAGTTTTCATTAACTGTTTGCCATAGTTAATAAAGTAATTTTTCTTAAAAAGTAGCGATTTTCTGCAAAAATGGTAGCTCAACAGTGGTATCAGTCTCTTATAAGAGAAGATGGGGTGATTAATTGTTCAGCAAATGCACTTATCTAGGGTTATATAATCTCCTTGAAAATATAGATGGTATCCATGAAGTGCTGTGACAAGGTAAAATACTTATAACTCCCTAGAGAACAATATGTCTTAGTGTAATGTTTTCAGAGGTTAAGAGCAACTAAATATGATTGCATATATAAAAAGAAAATGTATAGGCAGGTGATGGAGGCAGTTATCACACAGCAGGGGAACTTTAGTAAAGATCCTTTTTGTAAGTGTCCCATGATAAACAGGAATATTGCTAGGAATACAGCCCCAGGAATTAGATCTCCAATGTAAGTTGAGAATTGCATCAACACAGGTGAATGATTGACCCCAAATATTTGAGAAGCTAGACAAAAGATGGTGGCTAAGAGGCACATGAGAACATCTGAGTTTTCTGGAAAACTGAATCAATCTCTTCACTAGTGTTAAAACTAAATCCATTACGCAATATATGGTTACAAGCATTTCTTTGTCAGAAAACTGATATAAGCCTAAGCAGAAAAAACATAGCAGTCCGTGAATTCAAGGTGAAACTGGAAACAAATTTGAAAATGCAGAAAATTTCAAGAGTAAACATAGGGATTTTCATAAATTCAAGTACAGATGTATACATATCTTAGAAAGCATTATGCAAACAGTTTGTGCCACCCTGTTCAATTCAGTTCAGTACACATTTTTAAATCTTTACTATGTGCCTGAGCTTCCCTGTTTTGGAGAAAAACTATCATTACAAAATGAATTCCTATATTACATGTCTGGGTGTGTTTCTGGTTGAGAACTATCCATTTACTTTAGTGATTTGCAGAATTATCTCTTTCAGAGACTTACAAGTGCACATTCACCAAAGCCAAAAGGTGAAAGAAAAATCCTAGTGTAAGTACAAAATCAAAGAGCGTCAAGTAATGTTTCTGTTTTAAAATGATGGAATCATTTACACAGTGAATCAGGGGTTGTTTCATAGGCTTCTTTTAAAACTCATTTTTTTTTTTTTACATATAACTTCCTTCACACTTCAGTTCTTAAGAGCAAGTTCATTATAGAAAGCAAGGCATTGGGAGAGAAAAGGCTGTCATAATACCTAGTGCATTTTGCCCCATCATCTAGTTTGGTGTGTGCTTGATTTATAAGGCTCATAATTAAATACTCACATGAGTTGAAGAAATAATAAAATAAATCAAATCATGTACTCTTAAAGCCCAAACAGGATGGGGAGCACCTGTCTGCTTTAATCATCAACGCAGAAGGAGTCAGTGGTTAAGGCTATAGCATCCGGCCTCTGAGAGCCTAGGTTTAAACCCAGCCATAACTTCTATTTGGTTGATTGATTTGAAACAAGTTATTCAATGATTCTGTGCCTTGTTTTGTTCATCTGTGGAATATGGGTGATAATGATGCCTGCCTAGGATGTTGTTAAAAAAAACTAAGTGGACAGAGTGTAGAAAGGATCTTGGCATGGGTCATGGAACACAGCAACTGGTATTTATGGTACTGATTATAGTGATAACAATATTGGGGAAAGTAATAACATTTGCTAGAAAGTTTAGGAACCTCTAAGCTTGTTCTCAATCACCGGGCAAGCAATCGATCTATGGCCTAGGAGATGGCTAGCATGGATTGCAGGAATATAGCAATCATTATTCCTCCTTTTGCTCCCATGTTAAATGATGGCACTTGTCTCCCTGTTTTCACAGGCCTGCACCGTCACAAACTTAAATGGGCTATTTCACTACCAAGTAATGCACAGAGCAAAACAGTGTGGCTGAGAGTAAAAAACATACATACATACTCATTGTTGCTGGCTCTGCCACCAACTTTAGGGACTGTATCAGTTCTTGGATTACGTAAATGAATACATCTATTTCTAATAATCTGCAAGTCTGGAACCTCCTTAACTGATGAAAGGAGAAGCAGGAATCATATTAAATTTTGCCATTTTCATAATGGACAAACAATGCTTTGTTTCATGCCCTTCAGGCAACCATTCTGCAACTACTTTTAGATAACAAGCTCCGTACCCAGCCACATTGCATTAAAACTATGCTTGGAAGGGAAGGCCAGCTGAAAGATTAAATTGCCTTACAAAGTTGAACTAATCTCTTTTAATGCTTTACTTGATATCAATATTCATAAAGCCATCTTCCCCCAAGGGTTTATCAACCTCCTGAAAAAAAAGATAAATGGAGTTGTTTGCATATTGACCCTGTAAGCTTCCCCACTTAGTTTTCCGACTGCTTCATGAATATCAAAGCCAAGAAAAGTAAAATAAAATTAGACTCACTTATTCACATGCATCACATGAACCCATGTTTCAGAACAGAGGTGACATTATTATTTCTGGTGTGTTCTTCAACAGGAAGACATTATAAAGATTAGTTAAAATACTTGTGCTATGCAATGTAAACGCCATTTGTTTTCCAGTTCTACTTCTCTGAATGCATAGAAACCTTAGTACGAACCTCGGTTGTCTCTGACTGTGAAATTTGGATTGTGAATGATTTCAGGGGGTAGGCTGAAGATAAATCTTGGTCCATTGGCCGTGTCATCCTTGTCATCTGCACTAATTGTAACAATTGGCTGAAAGAGAAAGGTGGCCCATAAATAAATCATGCTGACATTGGCACATCATTTATTCAAAAATTCCTGACTGACTAGAAACCCTGATTTTAATTAGAGAACACAGCTTCAGAGCAAACCCTTGGCTCTGAAACCCTTTTGGGCAGTGGTTGCTATCTCTAGGTGATGCTTTAAAAGACACACTCTATTTTCAAGTGTGTTGCTCCTAGCCAGGGTTAGGGAAAGCAGCATTACCTGGTTGGAAAGCGGCTTGGTCTGATCACTCTCACAGATGAAACCTTCATAAGGGGCAGCAAACTTGGGAGCATTATCGTTGACATCAAGGACCCTAATGGCCACTGGGACTTTGGCTTCCTGATGCCGATTGTCTGGGAAGAGAGAATGCAGACAGTCGAGAAAGGTCAGGGAGAAATACACATTGGTCCCAGCATGCCCTTGGAAAAGAGTGAGCTCCAACCACCCATTTGGGCAGTGCAGGAAGAGATGTTCTTGTCACAGAATCTATGTAAGAGCTGAAGGGTGCTAAGTACAGTGGGAAAGGCATATCCTAGAATAAGTGTCAATGTTAGATCAGTAAGAACTAAATCACTTTTCCATGTCTACTGATTATGATGCTGAGTTTTAATTCTAAAGGCTTATTATGGATCCTGTTCCCCAGAGAGTAATCTATCAAAGCGCTTCTTAAATGTGGGAGTATACAGAGAAGCAATAAAACCACCTGGGGACTTCTTGGAAACAAAAACTCTCGAACTCTATCCCAGACCTACTGAATCAGGGATTCTGGGGCACGGTCCAGAAAGGAGGCTTAATGACGGGTCAACCTGATGCATGATCAAGTTTCAGTTGTTGTCTATACATAAACAAGAACCACAAACCTTGGGCCTAAGCACTTTGCTTTTCTGGTTTTAGCAAAGACTAGTGACTGGATGGAGTGGGAAATCTTTCAGTGATGGTTATGAGTTTCAAACTCCTGAGAGCTGTGAACTCTCTTGCCAAGTCTATACACAGTTCTGTCAGAGAAAACAAAAACATCTCCCTTTGCCTATGTGTCTTCCGAGAGAGATAACCAAAAATACATGTTAAAGACTGAAAAATCTGTTTAAGACCAAAAAAGTTAGGCTATCTCAGCTATTTTATTTTCCAGAATATAAAGTCTGAAGTAATAATACTTGGTAAAGTAAAATCAAAACCCTGAGGAGGAAACTTACGGATTTCTGCTGCAAAGACAGTGATGTTGAGCCAGGCTGTTTCCTCTCTATCCAGAGGTTTTGTAGTTTTAATAAAACCATCCTCTGGATTAATAGTGAAAAATCTGTCGAGGTCAGTGTGACGATCGATGGAATACCTAAGCAGAATGCAAATGAAGCAATTAGACCAAGACATTCGGAGCAGCTTAATATTTGAATATTTTCTCCTTGCTATATTTAAAGCAAGTTTCTCAGTGAATTGCTTAAGCTGGATTTTCTTTCTAATCAAATTTACTTTTGAAACTTCATACATGAATCTTTTATAGAAATAATTTTGCCACACTGGAATTCCTTATTCAGTACAAAGAATGAAAGAGTTGTTTAGCATATTTGATTGAGAAGTATAATAACATGGTGCATATTTCTCCATATTTACTACAATCACCCATCCTCTGAATATTTATGAAACTGCATCTGGGAAGTGAGTTTGCCTTGCTCCCAAACTACTCAGAAAGTCACATATGTATCAAACCTCTGCCAGATTTTTGCATATGAAATACTAAATACTTTCAAGTGTACTAAAACTTATCAAGATGCTGTATAGACCTAAAAATCCATTTGTCTTTATTTAAAGAAAACTGCAGCCTCGTGTGGTGGCTCACTCCTGTAATCTCAGCGCTTTGGCAGGTTGAGATGGGTGGATCATTTGAGGTCAGGAGTTCAAGACCAGCCTGGCCAATATGGCAAAATCCCATCTCTGCTAAAAAAATACAAAAATTAGCTGGGGGTGGTGGCACACCCTATAATCCCAGTTACTCAAGAGGTTGAGGCATGAGAATCACTTGAACACGGGAAGTGGAGGCTACAGTGAGTGAGATGATGCCACTGCACTCCAGCCTGGGTGACAGAGAGAGACTCTGTCTCAAAAAAGAAAAAATTAACTATATTTCAGTAAATCTGTTTAGTTTATCTGGTTTTAGGGGTACTCAGTTTGCTTGCATCTGAATTCCAGTGTGCAATGTACAAAGTAAGCTTGGCCATTTATTTGTAGGGCATTTCTTCCCATATTTTAATGACTCCAGGCTGTGCATAACAGCATAGCTTGAAGGTTTTAGCTGCTCCCATCCACTAAATTAACTTTTTACTAATAAATAACAAAAAAATCACATAATATTATTGGGCTGTATTTATGGCAAAGTGAGGTGGGAGATGGGGGAAGAATGGTTTTACTGAGTTGTAAAATAACTTGCCCAGTATACAATCTTGTTTTAATGGGTCTGTTGAGCTCCAAAGACCTTTCCCTTTCCACTCCCTTATACTAACTTCAAAGTAGAAAAGAACAAAAATTGGTTATGTTAATTCAGGTAATATGCTGAGCTTCATAAGTGGGTAGTTTTCTGCTCTTAGAGGTCTAAGTTATGATTTTCAAAAATTTACAGAATGAGTATGTCAGAAGGCATTCAGTGATGGTCAAAAACCGAAGGCTATTAGAGAAAGCAGAGACCAGGAATATCAGAAGGTTTAATTACCTAGATTTACAAAAGATGAAATTTACAAATGGCCTATGTCTAGTTTCTGGAAGAGACAATATTGGAACCCAGATCTTCTAATTCTATATCATGTTCTTCTCAGGAAAGAGGGACTCACACCGAGTGACTCTTCACAGTATACAAACATGAGCTCATTCATTATGTCACTTAAGTTCACAGGTCCGCATAAGAATGGAATGAGATGAGTTCCCTTGCACAGTGACCAAACCAAAGATATTCACACATCTCATCAATGTCAGGAGAGGCTCAGCAACTGAGCCCTCAGCAGATAACACTAAGTGGAAAGGAATCAAAAAAATAATCAAAGACTTTTCTGCTTCCATGAGGGGGCTCACTATTTAGTTGACATGACAACATACACATAGAAAGAAAGATCATTAAAAATTCAATCATTATTCTATAGAAATGAATGGCATGAGTTTTGAGGTTTTAGAAGTGCTAGGTACAACTTCATGATCTGCTACATAGAAGCTGGATGATATTGGAAAAGCCACTTAAGTTCTTTGAACCTTAGCATATCTATCTTTTAAAATGCGTACACACACACACACACACACACACACAGACAGACACACACACACACACACATATATATATATTTTTTCCTTCTAATAGAATCTTACTATGTTACCCCAGCTGGTCTTGAACTCCTGCTTACATCATCCTCCTGCCTCAACCTCCTGGGTAGCTGGGATGGCAGGAACCTGTCTGAACTGGAATATTAATAGTACCTAACTTTTATGTTATCTGTGAGAATTCAATAAAATAATAAATGTTTAATATACATAATGTAGTGACTCACACAGAGTAAGCATTGCAACCAACAGTAACTGCTATTATTTTTGTTGTTGATGCTGCTGTTACACACTGAGAATGGATTGTGGAAGCTCTCGAATGTAAGAGTGTGACCTTCATCCCATAGCCAGAGAGAAATCATGGAAGGCTTTCAGCAGAGGAACAAATAAATGGAAGCAAGCTCTCAAGGAGATCAATACCATATGATGGGCAAGATGGTCTGAGCAAGATAGAGTAGAAGAAGGAGCAGAGGAAACTTAAGGATTTGATGTCATTTTAAATACACAAGGTGATGAGAGAGAAGTACAGGGTTGACAGAGGAAATGGAATCCTAGATGATGACAAAAGCCCCAGTAGGATTTATTGGATATTTGAACATCTAGGGAAGGCTGAGGGAAGGTTGTTTCTCACCTGAGTGTCTGAGAGAGGGAGATTTGGAGACACTGAAAAAGAAAGTCTTTGCTATTGTGAATAGTGCTGTGATGAACATTTGAGTGCTTGCGTCTTTTTATTTTCTTTTGGATAAATATTGTAAAATAAATTTTTATAAAATTGATTTTCCTTTGGATATATGCCGTATAATAAGACAGGATCAATCATACCTCCAACCTCAGCACTATGCAATATAGCCATGTAATAAACCTACACATGTACCTCTTAATCAAAAACGAAAGTTAAAATTACCTAAAAAATTAAAAATAATGAAAAAGAAAAGGAAAAAAAGTCAATTGCCAGGAGGGAAAGGTTGGCATTTAATTAGGGATATGTCAAAATGCTCAGAGAGCAAAGACTCAACTCGATTGTAGGCTTCGGGAAGTCAGGGTGGAAACAACCGTTTCTGTTTTAAAGTATGCCACAATCATCATAAGATCAAAAATATGTCTTGGATAAATAAGTGAGCCAGTGAAAGAAAAAGCAAATGGGTGAAAATGCACAACAGACAATATTGTAAATGCAGAATTAGAATTGGGGAGAAAGATCAGCCTAGGAGCAGGAAATCTGAAGCAGCAACTCAGGTCAATTACAGCATAGGTAAAAGCCCAACAGGTGGACACAGAGAGAGAAAGGACCAAGTCAGTGCCTGGACAGGGATTAAAGACTAGTGAAGACATCAGGTACCAGGCACAGTGTTATCAGAGGCATAAGAGATTAGTGCCAAGAAAACTAAAGGGAGAGAATATTTTAGAAAGAAAATCATAAACAAAAATGTGTCTAATGCTACAGTCTAAGAAAAAAAAAATCTGCAGAATTTCCAAGAAGTTGAGTTAGGGTGATATTTCAAGGCCTCTATTACATGTCCAAGGACACAAATTTCCTCAAAGGTGAAGAGAAGCAACCAGGAAATTAGGTAGGGAGAATAAAAGACCCATCAGAAAAAAAGCTTTGAATAGGCTAGGTGTAGTGGTTCATGCCTGAAATCCCGGCATATTGGGAAGCTGAGCCAGGAGGATCACTTAAGCCCAGAAGTTCGAGACCAGCACGAGCAACATAGTAAGACCCCTTCTCTACAAAAACAAAAGCAAAATTAGACAGGCATGGTGGCATGCACCTGTAGTCCCAGTTACTTGGGAGGCTGATGTGGGAGGATCACTTGAGCCCAGGGAGCTCAAGTCTGCAGTAAGCCATGATGATGCCACTGCACTCCAGGCTGGTTGACAGACTGAAACCCTGTCTCAAAAACAAACAAACAAAAAGCTTTGACTATTCTCTTATAATTTGTCTGGCATTTCTAAAGAACCTAAAGACCCAAGTAGGTGGGAGTGGGGGGTTGGTTCAAGCGTGATATTGAGCATCCTTGGATAATTACAGACATGGAAATTGCCTACATGTGCAGAAGAGCCACATGTAGGCATGAAGTAAACATGACCCAAATAATCAATTGCAGATGTGAATCATTGAAGAAAATGAGGTGCAGAGGGAATGAGTGAGTGTTTCTACGTCACAGTCCCTGCTCTTCTAAAAAGTTTCTAATGCACTTCGATATTCTAGGCCAAAGATAACTCATTTAAAATTCATACCATGAACATTTTTGAGTAGTCTAAAGTTGTTAGAAGAGTCCATAGTCATTATGTAATGTATCATTCTGCACAGAGAGAATACAGTAATCAAACCTTCTTGGGAAATCTTTCCATTAGAGGATGCTGAGTTAAAGTAAAAATCTCAGAATGAACTCAAGACAGATCTGGGTTAAAATCCAGTGTTCAACACTGACTGTCCACGTGACTTTAAAATAGTCCCATCATTGCTTCAAGCCTCAGTCTTCCCACCTATTCAATTCAAGAGCAGTCATAGCCACAAAGAATGTCAGTGAGAACTGACTGAAATAACTTTGTAAAACCTGTAGTATGAGGCTGAGAAGACGTTCAGTAAATGTTAATTATCTCTCTTTTCCTCAGAAGAATCAATGTTCAAAGATCCAAAAGCAACACAACAACACTTACAGTTGGGAATTTTTTCTTCCCTGCCACTGTTTTCTTTGATAGAAATGGACAAACTCCATAGTTCATGTAATTATTTTTCATACTTAGATCCATTTACTCTTTAATAAGTGTCTGCCTCCCTAAGTACGTTGGGAACCCCCAGTGTGTGCTCAATGAAGATTTGTTAAATGAATGTGTGAATAAGATGTCATCACTTCTATTACACTTCCTATTTCACACTCAGAAACTGTGAGCTTGACGTTCTAAGTCAAATCAGGAGTTATTTTACTTATTTGTTCAATAAATATTTGTTAGATATTGACTTTGGGCTATGTACTCTGTTTAGTGGTAGGTGCAGTGATGAGTTAGAACAGGGGCCATAAAACATGTTCTGCAAAGGGCTAGCCAGCAAATGTTTTAGCTCATGCAGAAATTAGAATCTCTGTCTCAACTACTCAACTCTGCCCTTGTAGCAGGAAAGGAGACATAGGTAATATGCAAACAAATGGTGTGACTGTCCTCCCATATAACATTATCTACAAAAATAGGCGGTGGGGAAAAGATGAAGAACTCACAGTTTCTGATTTTGAAACATATTACAAAGCTATGGTGATGAAGACTATGTGGTACTGCCGAACGGACAGACATATAATCGGTGGAATGTAATCAAGAGTACAGAAACAAACCTGGATTCTATGACCATCACCAATTTCCAACATTAATGCCAAGACCATTCAATTAAGAAAGAAGAGTCTTTTCAACAAATAGTGCTGGCATAATTGGATATGTATATGCAAAATAATAAATTTGGATCCCTTCCTGAGAACATATATAAAAGTATACTCAAAATTGATTTAAAAAACTTATATGTGAAAGCTAAAACCATAAAGCTTAACGTGTAAATCATCATGACCTTAGACAATTATTTCATTATAGACATTAAAAAAAAATAGATCCATTGGAACTCATCAAAATCAAAACCTTTTACACCTCAAAGGACACTGTTAAAAAACTGAAAAGATATCTCATTGAATGAGAAAAAAAATATTTGCAAATCATATATCTGATAAGGCCCTACCATTCAGAATACATAAAGAACACTTACAGCTCAACAACAAAAAGATAAATAATCCAATTATGAAATGGGCAAAATACTTGAACAGATATTTCTCCCAAGAAGATATACAAATGGTTAATAAGCACATAAAAAGATGCTCAGACCAGGTGCAATGGCTAATGTCTATAACCCCAGCACTATGGAAGGCAGAGGCAGGTGGATCACTCGAGGCCAGGAATTTGAGACCAGTGTGGACAACACAGCAAAACCCCTCTCTGTTAAAAAAGAGTAGCTGGGTATGGTGGCCTGCTCCTGTAGTCCCAGCTCCTCGGGAGAATTGCTTGAACCTAGGAAGCAAATACTGCAGTGAGCCAAGATCACGCCACTGCATTACAGCCTGGGTGACAGTGCGAGACTCCGTCTCAAAAAAATGTGTTGAATCTGTGATTCAACCCCTTCTCAGCCTCCTTCTCATCACCTTCTCATGAGTGGAGGAGCGGAGTTCTGGATCACTTTTCCTTTTTTCTTTTTCTTTCTTTCTTTTTTTTTGTTTTTTGAGATAGGGTCTCACTCTGTCACCCAGGCTATAATGCAGTGGTTTGATCTCTACTCTCACTGCAGCCTCGATTTCCCAGGTTCAAGCAATTCTCCTGCCCCAGATTTCCAAGGAGCTGGAATTACAGGTATGCGTCACCATTCCCAGCTAATTTTCGTATTTTTAGTAGAGACAGCATTTCACTGTGTTGTCAAGGCTGGGCTTGAACTCCTGACCTCAGGTGATCTACCCACCTTGGCCTTCCCAAAGTGCTGGGATTACAGGTGTGAGCCACTGTGCTGGCCACAGTTCTGGATCACTTTTTTTTTGTCACACACACACACAAATGTATTCATAATAAGAACAGCACCTGAAATTTATTTGGACACTTTGTTACTTTCACAAAGTATTCAGCAGCAGTTAGACAGAGCTGGTTTTCTTTGCCTCCTGCTCAGTGGCTGTGTCATTGCAGGCAAGTTATTTTGTCTTGCAGTGCCTCCAATTTCCTCTCATTTTAAGGGATAACAATTCATGCATCAGTTACATTGAGGGGATAGATTAGATCACATATCTAACCTCTTCACAGAGTAACTGGAGGATGGGAAGGTAGCCAACAAATTGCAATTACTCTAATTATTCCACAATCATTATTTATACTTCACCACAGTCCCCTGAGGCAGACAGGCCCAGCTCAGAGTTATATCACCTAGTATGCCTGAGAAAATCTGCTCCAGAGAAACGTCACGTAGCCTGAACAACCCTATCCAAAGTCAGGAACTGAGGTCAAGTGAAGCTCATGTCTTCTAAATCTTAATTTTGTTTACATTCTGTTGAACCTGATAAACATAGACTCTTTTTGAAACTGAAGAACGTGGTTCCTACAGGGCTTTCCCAGAACCTCTTGACTCTAAAATTCCTCATCCATTCCCTTAAAATAAATAATTCTGTACCTTATCTGGCTGTTGGCAGCATCAGGGTCTTTGGCATGCACTCTCCCAACCACGGTCCCAGCAGCTGCATTTTCTTGGACTTCGTGGATGTAACTTGGGGCCAAGAACATAGGGGGCTCGTCAGCATCTTCCACTGCAATCTTGACGGTCACGGTGTCCTTGAAAGGCCCATTGCTGATAAACTTCTGGTCGATGTGCATATTGGCTGCCTCTACCTTCAAGCTATAGGCTCTTTTGGTTTCAAAATCTACAGGCTGGCAAGAATGAAGAGAAGATTGACAACCAATTCCTTGAAAGAATAATGGAAGAGAAAGACCTGATTGTTTTATAGGGCAGAGTGAATAGCTCCTCAAAGAGAGAAAATCAAAATCTATTCAATATCAAATTACCTGAGCCATTTGGTCAGAAAATCAGACAAATCAACTGCTGAAACTTAGAATGTGCTTAGTGGGTCATTCTAAGAGCATGACAGTTACAGAAAGACCATATCATCTAAAATGAACTTTATTCTATATAGCAACACTAATGTTGCCCAAATCAGTCACTAAGAACTATCTAAGGAAGGGAATTAAAATGCTACAAAAGTACATTTGGTAGCTCATTGTGAAAAGGATTAAGTATCTTGGCAACAAAAATACCCACTGAATTTCAGCCAAAAAAACATGTCTTGTTTGTTGATTGCCTTATACCTCTCCTAAACCCAACCATGCAGCTTGATCAGATGGAAAGCTTCATGTTTAAACTTTCTGACGACATTATGTTTCCCACTGTCTGGGACTCTTAGCAGCAGTGGCCCAGAAGATGACTTAGGGTGGTTTATAGGTAATTTTGATAGGTGAGGTTGTCAAATGACATTAACTTACCTATTGAGATAATTATTTCCTTTCCAAGTCTTTAAATCCTTAACACACCAAGTAGAACACCTCCACTTTAACATATCTGCTCTGTTTCGCAATCTCTTTTGTGAGAGATTATTATAACCCTAGTTAGAATGCAATGGCATTGTTTTGGTTTGATTGCATTTATTTTTAAGTTACCTTCTATTTTTGGCAAGTGACAAGATAATGAGGGAAATGCTTCCTTAAAAAAAAAAAAGAATGCATATATATTAAAGATGGTCTATTTAAAGAAAAACAAATGTAAGCAGTAAAATTTTACACGGATATGAAAGAAAAAAGTGAGTAGTAGCATTTGAATGGCTGTAGTTATAGAAAAATTGATGGTAAACACTCCCTAATTCTGAATGAGAGGAGTTAACAGTGAATCACTCAGCAAAGGGTGGAAAGTAACATTGTAGCAGAGAAACAAGTCCTGATGCCTAGAAAACAACTTTCTCATTAGCACTCTGGATATTGCTGAACTACCAAATGTTTGGAAAGAGTTTCACCTTTTAAGATGAGCATCCGCCTGCCATGCTGTTGTAATTTGCCTGGTAAACACTTATTCTGAATGGGCATGTAGTCATGGGGCTTATTCCTGACCTAATTTTGCAATACTCTAAACTAAGGCTGACAGCAGTTTCAACAGGGTTAAACATGTTGGATATCCTTGACACTTTTTCCATCATCTTCTCACCTCCATCTTCCCAGTCAGGAAACTCTACCTTTCCTAAATCTAAATCTACCCCCAGCCTTTCCATCAACCTGGGGCCCAGCTGTTCTTGGCTAGGTTACAGAGCAGTGAAAAAGGAATGATATTTATAGGCTGAACATACAAGATTGCTGCAACTTTTCACAAATCCCTTCAATTATTGGCATCAAACACTGGAATATGATAGTTCTGAGACTGGGGAATTTATAATCAGAAAAGTAGAAAATTTCTAATAACAGATATTCTGTTGATGTTGGTACAGCAGAATCTTTTGTACTTGGTTTAGGCATGTGCCTAAGGACCTGGAGCCATTTTCCCACGGAAAGCCCTGTTGGTGTTGAGGATACTATCCTCATGCTGCAGTCTGGCTGATACATTTCACATCCCAAGCTAGGCTCTCCAGGTCTCTGAAAAGGTTTGTGTGGGATGGCCTTTCCTGGTTTGGCAAGATTCCAAGTCTGGTAGTCAGTTTAAGCCTCATTGCTTTGTGAAGTCCTCCTCAATAGCCCCAGGTAGATTTGTGGGGTCTCCTAGTGGCCCGCTGGCAGCCCCTCATTTTCCTCCCCAGTGAGGTAGGGATGGAGTGAGATAGAGAAGAGCATCCCTAAGCAGTCTATAGAGTCTTGCTGCTCTTTGCTGATCTTTGTCCCACAGTATGCAAGAATGACTGGACCAAGTAATAATATGCATCCGTCATTTTGACTGGAGTAGGGCTGATAGATGCATAACATTTAGACATTTGCCTACAATTCTTTCCCTTCCTCCCTCCAAAAAAGATGTGAGGTAGTTTCCCATGTGAACATTTATGTCCATGTTATAAGTAGTTGAAATAAAGCTAAATGAGGCAACACATTGCATCAGCTATAAAAATCTTAATACCCCCTAGTTTACTAATCTCACCTCTGAAAATCTTCCCTGAGGGATTAATTCAACAGAAAACCAAAACAAACAATATTCAAAAATGCATGATATGTGTTAGATACAATAGACGGTTATATCTAAACTGTGGAAATGTACACACAAAACACCAAATCCAACTGTGAGATTTTATTAAGGAAATAATGATTTGTCAATAGGATGGGATGTTATGTAGCCATTAAAAATGATTACAGATATTATATAACAGCATGTAAAATGTTTATGATGTGACATTAAGTTAACAAATCAGATCACCCTCTGATTGCAACCGTGTTAAATGTGACGTATCCACATCTATATACATGCGGACAAAGAATATCAAGAAAAATCAGACATAAAAATAGTTTTATTAAAATAGGGAATATTAAAAATGCCTTCTAATTCTGCTCTCACCCTGCTTTACAAGTAGTTTATTTGGTTGAAAATAAATAGCTCAGACACTGTGCTGAGATTTCTCTGAGAGAGATAGGATTCCCATTTAATCAAAGGCACTGCGTGAACAGATTGGATTTTCCTCTCAAAGCCCACCAAGCCCCCTAAAACTTCACTTTATTTTAATTTAATTTAATTTAAATTTTTAAATTTATTTACTTATTTATTTTATTGTACTTTGGGCTCTGGGGTACACGTGCACATTCCGCATCCTGCAGGATTGTTGCATAGGTACATACATGCCATGGTGGTTTGCTGTCTCCATTCTCCAGGTGTTATCCCTCCCCATTCTTACTGCTCCCCGCCCCCACCGCTGTCCCTCCACTCCCCTCCTCTCCACCCACCACCACACCTAGCCCAGTGAGTGTTGTTCCCTTCCCTGTGCTCAAGTATTCTCATTCTAAAACCTGGCTCTTCCTCAGCTAGCCACATAGAGATTATCTAAATACCCCAAGGGTAGTTTCTCTCTCCCTTGTCCACCATTAAACTAAGACACAGAGTCAGAACTCAAGAAGTATTTGTTTTCTAAAATACTCAATAAATGAATGACTCTATCTAGTAATTATTTCTTGAATTCTTCTCCTTCATTACCATCTCACTGCCTCTTCTACCTTCTTCAATTCTTTGTAATATCGCCCTTGAATTTTAACAAGTTTGTCCATTGATTTTACTGTATCTATCTTAAGACTCAAGATTGAAGTTTCTTAAATGTGTCCTGTTTCCATTGATACTAGCCCTTCATGAGCTATTTTTTTCCTGCCTTTTTTGTCCTTAACTATCCAGCAAATTCCTCCTCATCTATCAAGATTCAACTTGAGAACTGCCCCCTAAGAAGTCATTCATGACCCATGTTCATAGGTCTTATCATACTATTACAGTCCATTTTCAACTGGGGAGTGATTTTGCTCCCAGTTACTCCAGGGATATCAGACAATGTCTAGAGTAATTATTTTTATTACTATTATCAGGACTCTTGGGGGTGGGCAGAGCATGAGCTTACTGATCTTTAGTGAGGGGAAACCTAGAATGCTACCAAATATCCTACAATACACAGAACAGCCTCCTGTAACAAAGAATTATCCAGCCCAAGACATCAACACTGCCAAGGCTGAGAAAACCGTCTTGGTTTTAATTATTGTTTCACTTCACTGTCCTGTTAAATTGTGAACTCCCTGTGGTCAGGACTCAATCTCTTCAGCTTTAGATTTCCAGTCTCTGGCAAAGGGCCTGCCTGACAAATAATAAGAACGCAGTAACTCTTGGAGGAAAAATGGGTGAATGAGTTAGAAATAAACAAAAATACTAAGTTAAAAAATGCTTTAAAATGCAAAAATATTGCTATAATGTCTCTGTAGACTTTTATGGTATTAAATTGAGTATAATGACTTTCACAAGGAGTCGTATTTTTACTCTGTTAAATCCATCTCTAATTTTTCTTTTCTTTTCCCTTGGTGGACATTTGGAACTTTGTGCTACAAGTTTAAACAAATGTTCTTTTACAAATGAAATAACATCTAGCACTGTTTAAAACCTAAACGTCAGTGCTTTATAGAAGATTATTCTTTTGCCAAAATAAACACACTGAATTGGGGGGAAATGTGCAAATTAATCACATGCAGAGAGCTCATTTGCAATGTGTAAGTTCCATTGGGGTGACTTAAATATTTCAAGATTTCAGAGACAAAGTGTGTGTTTATGCCCTGAATACACTGAAAACAGGTGACAACCTTAGCATAACCAACTACCCAATTACGGGAACTGCAAAGGATGGGAGGCAGGAATTGCTGATGTCAATGTTCATAAGTCAGTGTCAAGCAGAAGAGATAGTAATATTAATTAACGAAGTAAGTTGACAGCTCTAGGCAACACACAATTCGCACAGCTACTTTTCCGGAGGAGAAACCCGAATTAGTGACTACCCTAGCTCCCTGTGGTTGATAATTAGGCTTCCTTAGTCCTGCCATTCATCCACCAATATAGACTTTTCCAAGTAACCAAATTTCACCCCAACTTCCATATCCTTCATTTTCTTTATTTTTCTTATAACAGAGTCACTCCCACCTTCTCTTTGGTTGGTGCCCCGTAATATTTTCCCCAACCCCAACAGACTTTAAAATGCTGTGAAAGATCAGCTTCTTAGCACAGGTCACTCCTTGGTCACCACCTCAAAGATTCCTTTCAGGACCAGTCTTCCCCCACTGGTCCTTGGCGCCTCTTTAGCTACTGGCCTCTTTATTGATTTTTCAAATTAATTTTCTATCAGTGTTACAGTCCAATCTTTTCCATTACACCAAGGAGTTTAATATTCACACTACAAAACCAAGTTGAAAATGAATGCTTGATTAAAACCAAGGTAATCCCATCCTTCAATTTCGATTTAATGCTCCATACACTCTAATGATGGAGAGGTGTTGATTTCTCAAGTGGTAAATCACGGGGAGAAACCATCTTAGAAGGTACTGGGACTATTTATTCACTTGGAAGTGAATCTTATCTGGTTCTTTTTACAAACGCTTTCTGGCCCAGCTGTTTTCAAAATGCCTTGAGAGGGAAGATGTTCTAGAATAACCCTGGTCTGAATTCTAGGTCTGCCTGCCTGAGCTGTGTGACAGTGACTGGGCCAAACAATTTCATCTGTCTGAGCCCGAATCTCCTCAAAATTAAGTGGAAGTCTCTTTGCCCATTGGGGCAATGCCACCTACTTTGTATGATTATTTTTTGTGTGTGAAAAGTAGATAAAATGATGTTTGTAAGAGCCTGGCGCTATGTCTGGCCAGTAGTTAGCATTGAGTAAACATAAAAAAGAAGAAACACTAGACTTCTCTTTGTAATGAACTAATCCCAGAGACATGTTTTTAATGACTGACTATGGCGGGAGGTCAATCATTGTTGCTTCTCCAGGTTCACTTGAGATAAAAACGAGCAGAGAATTGGCTTAAGTTTCACAGAGGGTCCAGCAATGCAGTGAACCTTGGATGTTGAAACAGGTAAAGTTCTGAACAGCCTACTTAACAGATTCAGCTTGGCAGGGCTAAAAGGTGGCAGGGGGTGGGGGAGAGGAATTCCACGCATGCTCAGAGCTTCTTCAAAATCTAGATTTATCTCATTGTCCTTCCCTCCATGGGAAAATATTTAAGAACTAACTAGAAATCTCAGGCAGGTATCACCAACCCCTTTTGTCAGTTTCTCTGCAGTAACAGAAAGGAATACAATTCCGTGATCTTCCAGAGCTCAGGGCTCAACTACAAAGTTGGATTATCCCCCAATTTCACAAATTCTGATATTTTTTAACCATTACCTCCCTGTTTCTTGCAGTGTTGCTTTGGCAGAGCTGGCCATACCACTGACACGTCTGATTCCTTACCCTAACTCACCTTTTTCAGCTTTATCACGCCCTCCTGTGTTTCATAGTCCGTTGTGATTTCAAACAATTCCATACCATCTCCATCAACAATACTGTATGTGACTAAGCCATTCTCTCCAATGTCTGGGTCTTTAGCTTTCACTCTTCCCACCTCCTCCCCGGGGACACTTGCTTCTGACACAGACATCTGGTATACGCCTAGAAGAAGAAGACATCTGTTTTTATTTTCCCTTTTATTTGGCAGCTGTAAGACTATAGATTTCATTGAATCCCAATACATTTCTCAAAGGATCAGAAATGGAACTTTCCATTGATTGAAACATGAAAGAAGTGAATGGCGTGGGGAGGAAGATCCCACATGGCCTGCTTGTCAAAAGAATGTGTTCTACAAATGATGATAAAACAATATCCAGGTCCAGGTGAAATGCTGGGGTCACCTGCCACATGTAAGGGAGGAAAACAATGCTCTGTTATATTTCCCATCAGGTAATGGAGAACAGGAAACATGTCTTCATCTATTAAAACAGCTGAGGCTTCTTTTCATGTCTTGTTGATGGTCCATGAACTAATTCCAAGGCTCACTTATGGTATTGCCAGGTGCCCCCCCCCAAAAAATTCTCTGTTTAAAAGCTGTCCTTCAACAGCTCCGTATTTGCTTTAAAAATGCAAACTTTAACATAATTCCCTATCTAACTCTACATTGGACACTTCCCTTTTTTCACCTCCTTTACAACTTGGTCAGGTTTTATGTTCTCCAGAAAGCTTTCCTGCAGTGTGACCCTTCTATATATTTATTTAATGTTTACTGGGAACCTAATACTGTACATGGAGGTGGTGTCCTAGTGCCAGGACACTGTTTTATTTAGTTGTTTTGTTTACTACTAAACAAAACAGTCAGGATTCCTCTCAATGAAGCAGACTAAAAAGAAAATATAAAAACAAATGTAAACACATTCTGATGTCATTGCAATGAAAAAGGAAAATAAAATAGATTAAAAGGGTTAAGATTCTGAGAGAATGAATATGTGGTTGTGTGTGTAACTGCATGATTGTGTGTGAGGGTGAAGGTGTAAATGTGTGAGTGGCTGTAATTGTGTGAGTATGAATATGTTGCGCAAGAGTGTGAGTGTGTGTATGAATGTGTGAGCTATTTGTGTGAATTTGTGTATGTGTATGAGTGTGATTAAATGCACGTGCTTGTGTTAAATATGTGTGGGTGAGAAGCAGAAAGAGAGACTGGTTTTCAGTAGTGTGGTAGGAGAAGACATTCTTTAGAAAAACGAATCTAAAAAGACTGAGCAAGACAATTATGTGAGTATCTGCAGTGTAAAAACTACAGGCCAGGTGATTAGCAAATGACAAAAACCCCAAGATAAGAAGATCCTGAATACCTATAGAGGAATAAGAGGAGGAGAGTGACTACAGCCTTCTGGTGAGAGATAAGGGCATGTAGGGAAGTGGAGGCCAAATTGTATAAAATAGATCATTGTGGGAGATGGAAAAGACTTCAGGTTTTGTTTTAACTTGGGGAAATCACTGGAAGGTTTTCAGTAAGGAGTTAAGATTCAACATTATCTTATTTGCTTTTCACATCTAATGCTCTGTGTAAGATACAATATAGACAAGCCAGTGTTGAAAATCTTGCCTCTATCATTTCCAAGCAAAGTGGTCTTGGGCAAGTTACTTAAGCTCATTATATTTTAATTTCCTCTTATAGAGATTTCATCAGTTCCAATACTTTGTCTATATTTACCAATAGTGCTTTGCTTTGCAACTTTCTTTTGGACTCATATTTTTTTAATCTCACCATACCCTCTATATTAAAGGATGAGTAAGAAGTGGGAGTCCCTTGTAGACAATTACCAATAACTCTGAAGATTTGGAAAGAAAAAAAAAAAACTGTCTTATGTGGATTTTCTCCAAATTTCATTCAAGTTCATGGCTGTGAAACCAAGACAGCCAGTACAGTAGCAATGCAGCTTTACAATATGATTGTCTATGACTAAGGGCAGTAAAGGCTGCCTGCTAATAATTCTGCTTGACCTTTCTTTTCCAGCACACCAGACAATCATACAGTATGGATAATGGAGCATGCAGTTTTAGAATGTTATATGAGCCTCAGGCTTATTGAGGATGCTGAACTTGTGCCTGGCCAGGCAAAGCAGTCTTGGGTAGATTCTTTTCCTTTAATTCCTTTGAGTAACCACAGTGCCTTTCTGGGGCCACATTCAGTTGCCTTTCTTGTTATCTCATTTGCAAAAAGTTCCATCTCTCTGATAGTAAGCTCATAGGCTCTAATTGAAAAAAAGACACTTTCATGATGACCCACTCCTGCCATGCACCAACAGCACCAGCAGCACCACAGTCATACTGTCCTTTCATAGACATCTACATGTACATGGACAGACTTGTGTTCAAACTCTGACTTTGCCACATCTCTAGGGCATCTTCTGCACTTTTCACAGAAGCAAGTTTTATCTGTAAAATATAGGTTCTTGCAGAGATCTACAATAGTAGCACTATCATTAAAAGCTGATAGTTGCTGTAATTACAATTATTAATAACAACCTTTCAAAATCATTTTTTTTAATTTAATTCCCTCAGCAATTTTATAAATTTTGTAGGACAGCCATAATTCTCCAGGTAACAATGGCTAGAATTTGTTGACAACATATAGCCAGTTGTCATTATAAGATTCTACACTAGCTCCTTTAGTACAAACAGTAATCCTATGAATTAAGTACTATGGAAGATTGCATTTTCCAAAACATGGCCAAAACAATATCCCCCATCTCACATGCTTTTCCTTCAACATGACTTTGACAGATCTTCCATTGAAAGGTAGGGTCTCCATGAACTCCACTTAGATCTGTGCAGCCTTATGACTCCAGTGGAAACAATGTGATGTGACTTCTGAAGCTATTTAACAAAAGGCAACACAGTTTCTGCCTGGTGTCCTTGGGGATCACACTTTCAGAAACCAGCCCACGCAGAAAGGAAGCAGCAATCAACACAAGCTTGCCAGCCATGCAAGTAAGCTCTTTTGGAAGTGGATCCTCCAACCCCAGTGGAGCTGTCCCAGCCGATGCTGTGGGGAACAGAGGCATGCTGTCTCCCTCAAGCCTTGCCCAAATTGCAGACTCATAAAAACAAATTATTATTATTACTGTTTTAAAACACTAAGTTTTCCAGGAGTTTGTTACATAGCAATTGATAACTGATTCAGGTACTATTACATCCAGGTTAGAAATGAGGACACTGAGACAGAAAAAGGTTAATTAATTACTAGATTGCACCACTAGTACCTAGCAAAATGCTTAGCAAAAATAATACTTTGTTTCCAGGGTTGTAGAAAGTTTCACATCTTTCCATTCTCCTACTTACTCTGTTCCACAGACATTTTTGTTGTTTTTGTCGTCTTGTTTTTCTGTTTTGCTTTCGTAAGAATGACATGAATTGCCTCTAGTTTTCTAGATTTTCCTTTGATACCTCAGTAAAGCAGGAATGGGTTAGAGGAGGCAGAGAGATAGCTGTGGCACCATGGAAAAGTGAAAGCCAAGCCCACCTACTTACTCTGTGGAAACTTTGGTGGGTTGTCATTGACATCAGTCAGTGTGATCGTCACTTTGGTTGTCCCTGAGAGTCCGCCCATGTGTCCACCCATGTCCTTGGCCTGTATCACCACGTGGTACTCCTCCTTGGCCTCCCTGTCCATGTTGGGTAGGGCTGTTCTGATGATACCTGGACAGGAGAGCAGAAAACATCACAGATATTTGTTTATAACAACATTATGACAACAAGAAAGTTCTGAGCACTGAGGAAGCAATGCTGAATAAAATAGCCCATGCCCTCAGCAAGAATCATTTCAACATGATAATTATGACCAAAGGCAGCCATACTGAAGCATCATTACGTCTTTTTAAGCAAATCATAAAAATTACTATATAGCACTTGTATTTATGTTTTGTTGTACATGCAAATAATAACCTTATTCGTCTCAGACATAAATACCCTAGACTGAAATATTTGTGTGGTGATTACATGGATACCCATGACTAAACTCATATTTTTTGACTTCCAGCACAATCTTTTGTAAGACTATTGCTGCATACAATTCATAGGAATGTTTCGATGGTGCATATTAAGTTTAAAGTAAGAGGATCATATTTCCTGCAATACATTAAAATGTAAATGTTAATTTTTAAAAGAATGAACCAATGAGTTAAAATATGTACAATGCTTATACAAGCACATACTGTCCATTATCACCTGTCAGTGAAAACAATTATAATAATCAAATTCTACATGATTGCTGGATATTGACCCATGACAGCATGATCACTTAAATCTTTAGGAGACATTTGGAAGCTTTTTCTCTTGTAGATATGACAACATTTATGTGACAAATATAGAGAGCATTGTGGAAGACTTAGTCCTTATTGTTCTCCTCCTACTGACATTAAAGTTTAATTTTAAGATGATATTTGATTTTGGTCATCGTGAAATATGGGAAAAACAATAATAAATGTTTCATGGTATGCTAACTATATGCCAGGCACAAGCCAAGAGTCTAATCCTCACATTAACCCTGTAAGGTAGCCCCTCTTTATTCCTTTTATATATTTGAGAAAACAGAGAAATAAATAGGTTTACTTTATCATGCCTGGGACCTCCTATTCACCATGTGTCACAAATCACAGTGACATTCCACAGTACCTGTCTGTGCTTCCACAGAAAAATAGGGTTGTCCTTCGAGGATACTATACACTAACTTGGCGCTATTTCCGTAGGTGGGGTCATCTGCATCTGAAGCTGTCACCTGGATTACTGACGTTCCTTAAAAGTGAAATAAATTAATTAGCAACATCCCCTCAGCTTTTCAAACTATGTTCTTGTTTACAAAGTTTTATTTTAAAATCAACCCTGAGGAGGGCACTACAATTATTCAACATGCTCTCATTTTCCTGGAGTTGAGATACAAAACAACCAAACTTCCTCCCTTCCTTCCTTTTCTATAAAAATGCCCACAGTTTAAAAATGAACTTTCTGTATATATAGTATATCCTGCATTGGTTGGTTATTAAAATAATATTATAAACATTATTGCAAAAATATCTTAAAACTCATGCACCTCAAATGTTCGTTATATCAAATAATCACATTAAAATCTTCCCAAAGAGTATTATAAATGATAATTAACAATAAATTGCTTTTCATGAAAGGACAAAGTGCAATATTCCATTTGTAGCAGAACAATAAATACATCATTTTATTGTTGCTTTCCATGTAATAAAATTGCTGCTAATACGACGATTTAATTAATTTATGACCATAAATATTGAGCAGAATGTTGTTCCCTACTGGCATGCAAATTGCATCTTCCCACCTGTAGCTGGTCTGGTAGCCACAGAAATCAACAGTAGACATCTGGCAAGAGGTAAGGGGAGCTTTCATGGGTCAGATTGAAGGGAAACCAGGAAATTGAAGAAAGATGGGGTTCTGATTTTTCTAAAAACAACCTTTGTTCCTGGCTGGTCACAAATAGCAAGTATCTAGGGCATGACGTGTTGGGCTTCAGGGTGGGGAGAAAGGAGCTGGAAGAAGAAAACCAGCAATTATCGAATTTCTCTGTGCCAGCATGGTCTGGGGGCACATTCCATGTATTTTACCAGCATTACTCTGTTGGGCATTTTTTACATCCACTGTATTTGTGAGAAATTGAGTATGAGAGATATGAAGCTTTGTAATCTATTTCACAAAGCTGGTAATTGCCAGAGTCTGACCCCGATCCAGCATGCAGCCAAACTCAAGTTCTTTCTGTAACATTTTCAGCAGAGGAGAGGGGCAAGCTTCTATGTGGGAGGCAAGGGTGCCAGTTTACACAGCCTCTCACTACCTTTAATTTATAAGGTTGTCAGTGATTTTTGTGTGGTGTACACCTCACTTTTTTCTAGTTACCCTTCTATAATTCATTATTTCATAGAATAAAAATCCTCTTTGGAGCTCTTCCCATTTGTCAGTCACTATTCTAGGCAGGGCAGATTTATAAAAGAAAATACCTTCATGGTGTGGCTAGGGAAATCATTAATTTTTAATGCTTAATTTCCTTCTAGAACTCTGCTACATCCTTTAAAATGCTTTTGTATTTCACATCTATCTTATTTAACCCTCAACATAGTTTATATTATTCTCATTTTATAGATGGCAAAATAAAAACTTTGAAAGGTATAATGGGTTGCCTGGGTTCGCATGGCTGGTTAGGAGTACAGCCATACTTCATAGTATTGTCTGACAATAAAGACTATACTGTCATATACCATAATAGAATACATGAGTGCTCAAAATAATAAGAGTCATCCATGACACTACATCCCAACATCACACTGAATGGGCAAAAGTTGGAAGCATTTCTTTTTCGAGCAAGAATCAGACAAGGATGCCTACTCTCACCAGTCCTATTTAACGTAGCACTGGAAGTCCTCACCAGAGCAATCAGGCAAGAGAAAGAAATAAAAGGCATCCAAATAGGAAAATATCATATCTTCAACAATAATGTGATTCTATACCTAGAAAACTCTAAAGGCTCTGCCAAAAGGCTCCTAGAACTGATCGACAACTTCAATAAAACTTCAGAATACAAAATCAAGGTAGAAAAATCAACAACATTCCTATGTACCAATAACACTCAAGCTGAGGGCCAAATCAAGAATACAGTGCCGTTCACAATAGCCACAAAGCAATAAAATATCTAGGAATACTTCTAACCAAGGAGGTGAACGATCTCTACAAGGAGAATTTCAAAACACTGCCGAAAGAAATCATAGATGACACAAATAGAATATTGATCCTTTCAATGATATTGATTCTTTCAACCTATGAGCATAGCATGTTTTCCCATCCTATATCATTAAAATGGCTACACTGCTCAAAGCAATCTACAGATTCAATGCTATTTCTTTCAAACTGCCAACATCATTTTTCACAGAATTAGAAAACAAAATTGTTCTAAAACATATACGGAACAAAAAAAGAGCCCGAATAGTCAAAAGAATCCTAAGCAAAAATAAGAAAATTGGAGGCATCACCTTACCCAACTTCAAACTATACTACAAGGCCGCAGTAACCAAAACAACATGGTGCTGGTACAAAAGCAGACACATAGACTAATGGAACAGAATAGAGAGCCCAGAAATAAAGCCACATATGTACAGCCATCTGATCATTAACAATGTTGACAAAATTAAGCAATAAGGAAAGTATTCCTTAATCAATAAATAACGCTGGGGTAGCTGACTCACCTTACACAGGAGAATGAAACTTGACCCCTACCTTTCCCCATATAGAAAAATTAATTCAAGGTGAATTAAAGATTTAAATGTAAGGCCTCAAACTATAAAAATCTTAGGAAAAATCTGGGAAACACCATTCTGGACATTGGCCTTGGGAGATAATTTATGACTAGGTTCTCAAAAGAAATTGCAAAAAAAATGGAAGTTGATAAGTAGGACCTAATTACACTGAAGAACTTCTACACAACAAAGGAAACTATCAAAAGAGTAAAGAGACAACCTACAGAATGGGAGAAAATATTCACAAACTACACATCCAACAAAGGTCTACTATCCAGAATCTATAAAGAAGTTAAACAATTCAACAAGTGAAAAAACAAGCAATGTCATTAAAAAGTGGGCAAAAGACATGAATGGACACTTATCAAAAGAAGATATGCAAATGGCTAACAAACATAAAAAAAAAATTGGTCTTCACTAAACATCAGAGAAATGTAAGTGAAACCCATAATGAGATACCATCTCACACTAATTAGAATAGCTGTGATTAAAAAGTCAAAAAATAACATGCTGGTGGGGCTGTGGAGAAAAGGGAACACATATAGACTGTTGGTTGTAATGTACATTAGTTCACTGTGAAAAACAATTTCGAGAAGTCTCAAATAAAACAGATTTACAATTCAAGGCTGGGTGCAATCCTAGCACTTTGGAAGCCAAGGAGGGTGGATCACCTGAAATCAGGAGTTACAGATCAGCCTTGCCAATATAGCAAAACCCTGTGTGTACTAAAAATACAAAAAAAATTCGCCAGGCCTGGTGGTAGGTGCCTGTAATCCCAGCTAAATGAGAGGCTGAGACAGGAGAATCACTTGAACTCAGGAGGCAGAGATTGTCATGAGCCAAGATCACGCCACTGCACTCCAGCCTAGGAGACAGAGTGAAGTTCTGTCTCAGGAAAACAAACAAACAAACAAAAACAGAGTTACAATTCAACCCAGCAATCCCATTATTCTTTATAGACCCAAAGGAAAATAAATTGTAAAACACCTGCACTTGTACGTTTATTGCAGCACTATTCACAATAGCTAAGACATGGAGTCACCCGAGGTACCCATCAACAGTGGATTGGATAAACAATATGTGGTACATATATACCATGGAATACTATGCATGGTGGCATGAATAATATCACGCCTTTGCAGCAACACAGATGCAGCTGGAGGTCATTATCCCAAGCAAATTAACATAGGAACAGAAAACCAAATTCCACATGCTTTCTTTTATAACTGGAGGCTAAGCATTGGGTATAAATGGACTGAATGTTTACCCAGCGGGAATAATAAACATGAGATTACTAGAGTGGGGTGAGGGGGCAAGTGCTGAAATCTATTGGGTACTCTGCTCACTACCTGAGTGATGGGATCATTCACACTGCAAACCTCAATGTTACACAGTATATTCATGTAATAAACCTGCGCTTGGGCTAGGCATGGTGGCTCACATCTGTGATCCCAGAACTTTGGGAGGCTGAGGTGGGCAGATCACTTGAGGCCAAGAGTTCGAGACCAGCCTGGCCAACCTGGTGAAACCCTCTGTGTATGAAAAACACAACAAATTTGCCATGCGTGGTGGCATGTGCCTGTAATCCCAACTACTTGGGAGGCTGAGGCAAGAGAATTGCTTGGACCTGGGAGATAGGGGTTGCAGTGAGCCGAGGTAGTGTCACTGTACTCCAGCGTGGGTGACAGAGGCTGGGCGACTCTGTCTCAAAATAAAATAAAATATTTAAATAAATAAATAAACCTCACATGTACCCCCTGAATCTAAAATAAAAATTGAAA
>NW_016107466.1:420745-423348 GCF_001604975.1 Cebus imitator | reverse complement strand
AATGTTTAGCCCTAAACATCAATGAGCCCGCAAAGGTGAGAATAATAAAAATTTCCCTGGATTATTATCTTTTGATGGCTTGCCTTTCCACCCCATCCCTTCGCCTGCCACTCAGTTGCTGACATTGCTGTCTCCTTTATATGGATTTATTTGATATTTGTTGTTTCTCATTATAATACACATGCTAAACATCAAGAAGCTGAAGAACTGGGCAGGGAAAATTGAAGAGACGAAGGTGGAAAATGGTTCAGGCTGACTTTTGATAAGTACTTGACTTTTCCTGGTGGAGAAGGAATACACCATTTTTTGGCATAAAAACCTCTGTATGCACAGTGAAAGGATCTTGGGTTTCTAGAGTCACATCTACCTTTCTTAAGTAAGTTGATTCCTATATTGGTGCTGGATTTTCTCATTTGTAAAATGATCCCAAATTCATTTGAGCTCTAAATCTCTTTTAAGCAAACTTACTCCCTGATTAGAACAGTTCTACTCTCTGTCTGAATGACAAACCTTTCTTAAGAAACATTATATAAATGTTTCATTATGTGCATGATATAAAGAAAGTTATTGCCAGAAAGTGGCTAATTCTTTAAAGAAATCCTTCAGAAAAATTATCCTTTAGCAATTTAATGTGTCTTCAATCGTGTTGAAAAGCTATACCTTCTTCTGAATACATGGTGACATGCTGCTGTGGTTAAATGTACGTTAAAGATCCATTTAATAGCTCAAATGTCCCTACAGAAATTAGTTATCTTGTTTCTGGTGTGGGTTTCTTATCTGAGAAACAGGGTGAGTTGGAATTACCTCGTGGTAAAGATTAATCATTGCAAAAACTAAATAAAATAGTGTAAGTCATTATTAATTAGCACAGTGCATACATGCAACAAATATGACCATTGTCATTACCTATTAGACATCATCAGTATGCCCTAGTGACTGGATGTATATTATCTCTATTCCTGCAAGACCAGAAATTGTTATTCCCATTTTACAGAGGAACATAAGAATATTTGTTCGTTTTGTTATTTTGCCATAGAAGATACAGAAGCAGCTCTACTTCCTGATTTGGGAGAAGGGACTTCAGCCCACCCGCCACAGAGACAGCAGGCTTGGAAGCAGAGCAGGCCTCCCCTACTGTACGCACCCACATTGGACCTCTCAGGCACGTTGGCATGATAGGTCTCGTGCAGGAACTCCGGAGGGTTGTCGTTAATGTCCTGGACCTTGACAATGAATTCTGACGGTGGTTCCAGTGGCCGGTTGGTGTCCCTGTCCACCGCCTGAGCCATCAATGTGTACTGGGCTCTCTCTTCTCGATCCAACTTCTTGGTGGCATGAATGTTCCCTGATTTGTCATCAATCACAAAAATGGTTCCAGCTCCTTCACCTGAGAGAATGTATTTAATGTTCCCATCACCAGAGTCAATATCCGAATGAAGCTGGAAAAAAGAAATTGAGATTTGCAATTCCGTGAGGAATGCAGTGGTGGCATAGAAACTTGCTTACAAGTGATTGCAACAATCTGCCGCACACACACATATCATGAGAGGGAGGTGTTCATCCTCATTTTACAACAGGAGAAAGGCAACCTCAGAGAAGATCATAGCCTTCGCCAAGGCCGTACTGCAGAACAGTGAAGCCAGAGTGCAAATATATATATATATATATATATATACACATATATATATATATACACACATATATTTTTTAGTTCTAAGATTCATGATCTCCCTTTACCTCTCTCCATATATATGCACAGATACAAAATATAAATACCTAAACATATCTGTCAATAGTTTGAAATAAATGTATGTTTATTTAAAAACATATAAGCAAATATTTATGCAGTAAGTCTTCCTCTCAGTTCTTTCCCACTCCTTCATTTTCTTTTGTGCTCAGAGACTACCACTGTTACAAGTTTCTTGTGAATCCTACAAGAGATATTTTATTCTATGCATATGCAAGAAAATCTACACAGATACATATGTGCTCTAGCTTACTGTTTTACAATAAAGTGCCAGAGTATACACATCATTCTTCACCCCATCATTTTCCTCTAACAATAAATTTAGATGACCATTCCACATTTATAACTATAGATTTTCCTCATCCACTGTATGGAGTCTATTATCTTTTTAAATTTTTTTTTTTGTTCTGGGTCGTTTTGTTGAGGCAGAGTCTCACTCTGTCACCCAGGCTGGAGTGCAATGGCATGATCTCGGCTCACTACAGCCTCCACTTCCCATGTTTAAGCAATTTCTCCTAAATCAGCCTCCCAAGTAGCTGGGATTACAGGCACATGCTACCACGCCCAGCTCATTTTTGTATTTTTAGTAGAGACAGGGTTTCACCATGTTGGCCAGGCTGGTCTCGAATGCCTGACCTCAGGTGATCTGCCTACCTGGCCAAGATTGTGAAACCCGTCTCTACTAAAAATAAAAAAGAAAATTAGCTGGGCATGGTGGCGCATGCCTGTAATCCCCGCTACTCAGGAGGCTGAGACAGGAGAATCGCTTGAATCCTGGAGGCAAGGTTGCTGTGAGCTGAGATTGCACCATTGCACCCCAGCCTGGACAACAAGAGTGAAACTCTGTCCAAAAAAA
>NW_016107466.1:413588-420735 GCF_001604975.1 Cebus imitator | reverse complement strand
AAAAAAAAAAAAAAAAAAAAAAAAAAGGCCGGGAGCATTGGCTCAAGCCTGTAATCTCAGCACTTTGTGAGGCTGAGACAGGCAGGACAGGCAGATCACTTGAGGTCAGGGGTTCAAGACTAGTCTGACCAACATGGTGAAACCCTATCTCTACCAAAAATACAAAGACTAACCAGGCGTGGTAGGGTACGCCTGTAATCCCAGCTACTCGGGAGAATCCGTTGAACCCAGGAGGCGGAGGTTGTAGCAAGCCAAGATCTTGCCGCTGCACTCCAGCCTGGGAGACAGTGAGACTCTGCCTCAAACAATAAAATTAAAAATGTAATGATTATCAATGCCATTTAATATTAACAATATTAATAGTATTTATTACTAATGCCATTTTTATATTTTTGTTTGAAGTGTTTTATTATTTCCATTTAAATTACTATTGAGACTAAGGCCTAGAGAACTTACTTCATGATTATTATTATGAGACTGAGGCCTAGAGACTTTGCTCATAGAGGAAGATTGAATACATTGACTTTAAAATTTTTTATATTGTTTCAATTTCCCCAAAGACATCTAATTGATTTGCGGTGCTTCAGTGAAACCTTAATTATTTCAGCTCAAGGGGTTACCTGTAGGTACAAATTACAAAAACCATTTTGTTTTTAGTCCCCTCTGTTTCTCAGGGGATAAATAAACAAACTTTCCTGCAGAATTTGTTATTCATAACAAACTATGTGTTGTCATGAAATTATGGCTAACACATTTCTGGTGAACAAGTCCATTTGAGGGTGAAACATGCAAAGCTGTTTGATGCCCTATGACGGATGAACAGAATTGCCCCAATCTTCGTTCAAGTTTCCTTAATGAAAGAAAAGTTCCTGCCCCCACCCCAATTCCAGGGGAGGCTTATGTTTGTTCCTCTGTTTACCCTGCTGCAGACCTGGCAAACTTAAGGGCAAAGATGAGCGATTGAGAACAAGAAAATATAAATGAGATGCTTACTTTAATAGGCATATCTAGACACTGAATCTTTCTAAAGGCCTTCATATGTTACATATGAATTTGACAAGTTTCTTGAAAATTAAACAGATCTATTCCATGATCAGCAAAATAACTAAAAACTTAAAACATTTCCTATTATTTTCCTACTTTGTTTTCAGGTTGGAAAGTTGGATATAACTTCCCTTTTTTGTCTCTAACAAAGATGATTTATACAACTGACACGAATACTTAACTAGACTACACACACACACACACACACACACACACACACACACACACACACAAAGTTTCAGAAGCCGTTCAGTGCTATCAAGGGATCCAGTTACTGAGGCATACACAGCCAATTCTTAACTCCAAAAACGAATGGCTTCCCTCTCTGCACAGCACAGCATGACACAGGCTGTATTTCTACAAGAAATTTTAAAGTTCATGGTTTGCCAAATTTCACTTTTTCAGGGCATCTTAAGCATTCAACCTTGAATGTCATCAAATCAAAGGTTGTTAGGAAACAAACCATCTACTCCATCCCTCCTATTTCTAGGGAACTGTCTCAGCACATTTCAAAAGAAAGATCCACAGGACCAACCACTTTATCTTTCCCCTAGCCAACCCAACATCAGCTTCATTCTCACATGCTTAGCTTTTGAAAATCACACAACATGAATGATACTAGAGTTTTCCTTTTCCCTCTTTTTTACCCCTATGTTTTCTTCTAGGAGGCATGGCAATTGCTTGCTCCACAGAAATGCTGAAATGGCTCTCCAGATCCTGTTTCTTCTGCAACCCCCATCCTGAACACACACACTGCTTCCCATTGAGAAAGTCCCAAAGGCAGAAGGTTCTATTCATATCTCAGAATGATTCATGCACAGCCCTTCACATCATTCAAGCTCCTCACTCCTTGCCATGGCTGAGATCTCTTTTTCCTCTCTGGGCACACAGCCCATCCCCTCAACTTAGGGAATTCCATATGCCAATTATTTCTGTTTCCATTTCTCACATCAACTTCCACATCTTTCCGTTTGGGATAAAAATGAATGAAATTCCTTGGTACATCTCTTCAAGAAGAATTTTTCCAAACTTACACAATGTTTGGAATTGAGATTCTAACGTGAAGTTCCTTCAAGTAAGTCAGTTATGTGAATATGAAGTGCTGTTCTCATGTAAAAGAACAATTAAGATAACTTTGTAGAAATTAGTACTGTTCAGAAATCCCTCATACCTACTCTCTTTCCCTTTGCCCTTTCACTGGATAATCCTTGTTCATCTTTTAGGTTACAGTCATTACCATGTTCTCCTTGCAACCTTCCTTTGACACCCCTCCCAAATATTACCATGTAAATTCACAATCACTTACACTGAATTTCCTCACTATTCAACTATTCATTTTCTTTCTTTCTTTTTTTTTATTGCTTAGGTAACTTTCTCTTTTCCATTAGACCTCTTTGAGGTCAGCAGCTATCTTAAACTAGTTTACATTTTGCCTAGCACAGCAGCTGCACATGGTAGGGTTTTAGTTCTTATGTATCTAAGCATCCATTTTTTTCTTTTAATTCTTTTTTAGATGGAGGCCTTTATCTCATAATAATAATTTAAATTGTAATAATAAAAAATACTTTAACAAAAATAAGAAAATGACTTTAGTAATAACACTATTATATTGTTAATATTAAATGACATTGATAATCATCTTTTTTATTATATTTATTTGTTTGTTTGTTTACTTATTTATTGAGACAAAGTCTTACTGTTTCCCAGGCTAGAATGCAGTAGTATGTCTCAGCTTACTGCAACCTCCACCTCCTGGGTTCCAGTGATTCTCTTGCCTCAACCTCTGGAGCAGTCAGGATTACAGGCATCTGCCACCACGCCTGTCTAATATTTGTATTTTTAGTAGAGATGAGGTTTCACCATGCTGGCCAGGCTGATTTTGAACTCCTGACTTCCAGTGATCCACCTGCCTCAGCCTCTCAAAGTGCTGGGATTACAGGTGTGAGCCACTGTGTTGGCCATGCCTATCTTTTTGTAGTTTTAATGTCACTATCATCTGAAAGATAACTGTATATTTTACTACAAATTCTAGTGGGTAGGTAATTTTCCAAACTCTCTTGAATTTGTATTTTGGACTCTCTTTCTACACTTGCACTTTTCTGGAACGGACACACAGAGACCACAGAGCCTGGAATCTGAAGTCCTCTCACTGGGTTTTACCATTCCTGTGGAAACAGGGATAAAATCATCATTCATCTCTGGGTCTAGCATCAGGACCTAAGTACACAAGGAAGACACTGTCCCTGACACAAAGTAGTTTGAAGTCTAATGAAGCAGACAGATTCATAAGTAGATGCGTTGAATACAAAAAGGAAAGCTATGATAAAGGGTCTAAAGGAGGGGCAATCAAGTTGGGGTTAGGGTGTGGCCCGGGGAAATGCCTCCAATTGGAAAACGGTTAAATAATTTATGGCTATGTCCATTTAATGGGCTATTAAGCAGCCATTTAAAGTGGAGTTTGAGCCTGGTGTGGTGGCTCAGACCTGTAATCCCAACATTCTGGGAGGCTGACGAGGGAGGATCACTCGAGGTCAGGAGTTTGAGACCAACCTGGGCAATGTAGCAAGATCTTGTCTCTACAAAAAATAAAATAAAATGAAAATGAGCCAGCCACGGTTGCATGAGCATGTAATACCAGATACTCAGGAGGCTAAAGCAGAAGGATCCCTTGAGCCCAGGAGTTTGAGAGCTATGATCACACTTCTGCATGTCCATCTGGGCATCAGAGAGAGACCCCATATCTAAATAATAATGATAAATTTTCAATGGAGTTTTATGATGTAACTCCATAAAACTAAATGGAAAAACCTAAGAAGTGTTCATAATATGGGTAAGTCTATTAATTTTAAAAAAACATCTGGAAGGACATATTATGTACAATGTTTGGGGAGTTTCACTGGCTGTTCAGGCCATTGGTGTTTTCTCTCCTAGATGCCTGTGGGCCTTTTGTTTCTTTCTGGACACAGATGACTATTCCAGTGGTGGGATAGAGAGCTGGGGATTGAGGGAAAGCATCCTTACCCTGCCCACAAGCACGGGGTCAGGCCCAGTGTATTCCTCTATCACGAAGAACTGGTTCCAAACCCAGCCACGCTTGGAGCGCTGTAGCACCTGTCCCTCCTTGCCCTTCTCATGGTGTCCATGGAAGGAGGGCCGCAGGTGGCTCCGCCGCTCTGAGGCAAAGGCCTGGCTGTGGCACAGCATGCCCAGGCACACCAGGGCGGCTTGTAAACAGTAGTTCTCCTTCATTTTTGGTTACGTGGTAGGCACAGGAGAATGCAGCTGTCACCCCTTCCACCAACCGTGGGGTGGTCTTGCCGAGGTGGCCTCCCGGATGCGTCACGCAGACCTCTCTTGGAATGGAATGTCTCTGCTGGCTGAGCTCATCGCGTCAGGCCTGCCCACGTCCCCAGTCAGCTTCTGCAAGCAGAGAGAGGTTGGATTAGCTGCAGGCCAAATCCCCACTTCATTTCCATTCCACTCTGTAAGACTTCTTACAGAGGACTGGGCATCAGTTTTATCAGGTGGGAGCTATGGGCTTTGGGGAAGCTCACCGACGGATGTGAGCTCAGCTTCCTCATTTATGAAGTGGGGATAAGAATGTACCCACTATAAAGCTGTCACAGGGATTCAATGAGTAATGCATATAAGTCTCTTAGCACAATGCCTTGTACATAGTAAGCACTCCATATTTATCTATTATTATAATTGACCAAAATATTGCTTAGATATGATTTTGTAACAGGAAACAGGGAATTAAAGGAGCCCATATGAGGAACATATAGTCCTTAGGGGGATTCAGTCCAGGGAGAGGATGGATGGCTGGACTCGATCCTTTGGTGAGGTTGCTGTAATAAGAAAGGAAAGTGCTGTAGGATTCCATGCAAAGTAACAGCACATCCGAAAGCACAGTGTGCTCCAAGACGTTCAGCATGCCTGGAGGTAGTAATGAAGAAGGCAGGCAGACAATGGATCCTGCTAGAGAAGGGATGTAGTGGAAGATCCTGAGAAAACACTGATAGTTACTGAAATATATACCAGAGAAGTAATGCATCAAGGTCTCTTTGGTAAATCAGTTAAGTACATAGTGTCAATTCAAGGAGGAAGATTTGTTCTTGTCTGGCAAAGACCCATCCACAAAGCCAAAGATCCTACCTTGCTTAGCCTGGAAGTTTCAGAACGGATATTTTACAAGCTTTCACTAGCCAGAAGAAGGAAAATAAAGCAAAACACTATGCCAGTCTGCCCTACCAACCAGCCCATGGTCATGTTCCTGGCACCCAGTCACAACTCAGCTACTCAACACCAGCAAGGATAGGCCAGTAAGGCCTTTCACCTCTCCACACTCCTCACAGGTTTCTGACCCATAGCCACTCCTGCCCTCTTTCCAGCACTCTGGCTCTCATCAGCAGTCCTTAACTTCTGCCTCAGGTTCTAGAATTCTTCACTGAACTTTCTCATGCTGAAAACTGAATTCTTCTCTAAGGAATTCCCCTTGTTTGTTCTCCTCTCTTAGAACCATACACTTGTTTTCTGGAGAACAAACTTCTCTCTCTGGCGTGCCACCCAGATTCCAGAAAATCAGATGACTTCACCACCAATGTGAGGGAATCTCAGAAAGTTCTTGTGCAGGGGGATGACACACTGATATTGAGAATAACATTCTGTTTCAGCATCTGGGTCTAAATGAAACTGTAAAACTCACTGAGCATTGTAGGAATCACTGTCATCATCTAATTTTTTTGCTGCCTGGTTTAGCTGAAATGATTCAAGGAAGAAGGGAACAAGAAGGAAAGAGCATGGATCTTGGCATAGTGAAAGGTACATAGACTTGGAGATCAGGTACACCTGGATAAGAATATAATTTTCATGTTCTACAATCTGAGTTATGTTGGGCATGCCAATCAATCACTCTGAACCTCCATGATTTCACATGAACAATGAAGATGACAAGAATTCTTGCACCTATATAGGCCTGAACACACAGTTCAGAACTGGGCATGCACTAGGTTCCTTCTTCTTTTCCTAGAGTATCACACCATAGGGGAAGATCTCAAGAAAATACTGATGGTTACTGAAATATTTACAGAAGACTTAATGGGACAGGTCTGATAGGGTTTGTCTGTGTCCCCACCCAAATCTCATCTTGAATTCAACATATGTTGTGGGATGGACCCGGTGGGCGGTAACTGAATCATGGTTGCTGGTCTTTCCCATGCTGTTCTCGTGACAGGGAATAAGTCTCAGGAGATCTCACAGTTTTATAAGGGGCAGTTTCCCTGCACAAGCACTCTCTTTTTGCCTGCTGCCATCCATGTAAGATGTGACTTGCTCCTCCTTGCCTTCCACCATAATTGTGAGGCTTCCCTAACCATGTAGAACTGTAAAGGTACCCATGCCTTGCACATGGAGATGCCCCAAAGAGGGTGATGAGGTGTTTTCTCCAAGATGGGAATTGAGAAAAAAATGAGTTACTTGGGATACCATAGCCATCTGACCTCAGCAACCTAGAAAATAAAAGAATTGGTGAACTTATAATTTGTAGATACAAATCCATTCCCTTCTGATGGCCTTTGACTTTGCCAACCCAAGCCTTTCTGATTCCTTTGTAACATGGCAAAGTGGTATCTCAGGAGGCCACAGATGTGCAGTTAATGCCTGGTGACTGTCACTGTCCTCAATAACACTTTGGGATGATATTATGTTAGTCTTTATTCAAGGAATAGGGGAGCTGAAACCTTTAATATTGGTAGTAGACAGACACTTCGAGATATGTGAAAGTCTACATGGGAGAGAGAGAAAAATGAAAAAGGCAGTGTCATCATTTAGCAGTTTCATCCTCAGACTCAGACACTTTAATAAAATACATCACATGCTGTTTCTAGAAAGCCAAACTGACTGTGTGGTAAGAGCACAGAGAAGGCCCCAGGAGTGGTTGGATGCTAAAATGAGGCAATATGAAACAACAGGAAGATTTCTGGGCAGAAGTCAGGAAACTTGAGATTTGGTGGAGCATGGGGCACTAACTTGCCATGGGAACTCATTGATTCTACTCTTACAGGTTCTGTCTCACTCTTTTTTTTTTTTTTTTTTTTTTTTTTTT
>NW_016107466.1:400454-413548 GCF_001604975.1 Cebus imitator | reverse complement strand
AGCACAACCTCTGCCTCCTGGGTTCAAGCGATTCTTCTGCCTCAGCCTCCTGAGTAGTTGGGATCACAGGCATGCCTCACCATGCTTGCTAATTTTGCATTTTTAGTAGAGACGGGGTTTCTCCATGTTGGTTAGGGTGGTCTCAAACTCCTGACCTGAAGTGATCCGCCCACCTCGGCCTCCCAAAGATCTGGGATTACAGGCGTGAGCCACCACACCCAGCCTCTCTCATTCCATAAAATGAAGCCTCTGTAAAGTTTTCTACAAGTGGCTTCCAGCTTCATATTCACAGTTAAGAATTTCAATGAACTACTGAGGGGACATTTCTTCTGATTCATACACTGTCTCTTTACTAGACTGGAAGCTTCTGAATGAATGGGATTATATCTTATTCACATTTACATGTCTGGCACCTGAGCGCAAAGCAGGCCATCCATAAAATTTGAATATATGATTTGAATCTCACATTTCAACTCCAAACTTGACATTGTCTCTGTGGAAACTCCAGAAGAAGAAAGAAAAAGGAAACAGCATATGGTGAGGCAAGATCCCTGCCCATCTTGCACCATGCCAAGTATTAAACGCTCATTCACACACTGATAAATTATTCTTGCGTATAAGCCGTGAAGTGTATTTGAAAGAAAGGGTTTAATTAAAGTTGATATTTCTGCACCTCTCTCTTCTGGCTGCCATTTTGCTGTAAAGCACAATTATTTCTAACACTAGAAGTGTTGAAACAAGATGACAGCTTTTTTCCTTTAATAAAAAATGTCTAGCTTAATAGTAATGAATTTAAGGGGTTCCACATGATCAACAAACAATAACATTCAATATGTTGAAAAGATGAAATTATCTCTTTTCTTCTTTTGGAAAAGATACTGAGTCAACTTGTTTTTAAAAAAAATGACCCACTATTTTAAATGCTTATATAACTATATGTAATATAGAAAGTTATTTAATGGTTAATCTTAGGTATGTATAAGATGAATTTTAAGACATAATCTTTTTTAAAAATCACTTTCACAATGAAAATTTAGCAAGTTATTTTTCTTAACTACTGCTCTAAAAGCTTTGCAAATAGTAATCCACCTATTAATTTCCATAGCAATCTTATGAATAGGTGCCATGTATGTTCTTCTCTTAAATGATGAGAAAACTGAGTCCCAGATACATTAAACAACTTACTCAGACTTACACTTGTGGTAAATAGACCTGAGATTTGAACCCATGACATCAGGCCCTAGAGTCCATGTTCTTAACCAGTAAACAGTCCTAACTCTTGTCATTTATTTGGGTTTGAATTTCATAAGAAAGTTATATGGACATTGTGATGAAAAGCAATAACTTAGAAGCCAGCTAAATGTGGGAAGTAAATTACTATTGGAACTCAGTGTATACTAATAACAGGATTAGAATGAAAATACTAATAATAGGTAATATTTGTCAGGTGTTATCTACCTAACATTCTTGGATGTGTTTTCCATGAGTTAATCATCACATCTTAACAAAAACCCTAAAAAGTAGCATTATTGCTATTCCCATTTTACAGGTAAGTATTCTGAGGTACATCAAAATTAAGTAATTTGTCCAAGGTTACAGAGTCAGCAAGTGAAGGAGCTGGGATTGAACTCTGAATGTTTGGTTGGAGGACTTTCATTCCTACTCTCTACAATTTTACCTAAGAGAAGGCTGCAAGCCAAATTTAGGCACACTTATACAAATAGACACAATAGCCTTAACATGAGTATTTAAATTTTGGTAGCATTGAGAAGTAGACTACAAAAAATAAATAATAAATAAATAAATAAATAAAAAGAAAAATCCAAACCAGAAAGAAAGAGAAAGCATTCTGTATCAACGGCCAAAGTGAAAATGAACAAGAGGTAATTATAACAGCCCATCAGTAACCATCAATAACATAGTATAACCATGTCCTTAAACAACATATTACACAAAATTTGACCTTTGCTTTTTACTTTAAATACCTATTTCTGAATTTCTAAATGTGCAGGTTAGAAAAGGTGTATTCAGAGTGGGTTTTGTTTTTTCGTTTTGTTTTGTTTTATAAAATGCTTCTAGAATTTAGCGAACTGATTGATGTATTCAGTGGTAGGGACTTGGTAGGAATCTCCCATGAAAATTAATAGGATGCTGCCCTCCTAAGAAGACCTTGATGTTGGTAATAATCAGGGAAATATATCAATGTTCTAATTGGTTTTAATGAAAACACCCAAGGCAGTTCTTGAAGAATCCTTCCATTAAACCATTTTTTAGCAGTATACCAGGATGCCTAAACATTGGGGTGCTACTAAAACATATAGTAGAACTTTATTTTACGATGGGAGCATATTGCTTGGAGGGAAAAATAAATGTTGTTGAAAGTCACAGCAGTAATAACATGACAGGAAAATAGATGTGCAAAGCCAGCAGCTCTAAAGGGAAGGCTCACCCCTCTATCTTGAGAGCAGATAGCCTGTCATAAGCTACCGCGCCTTGAGCATAAAACTCTCTTGCTGTGCCTGCTTTTGTCTCTGTAAAAGAAAATGACATATACGAGTGTTTAAGTATATTTGGACTCCTGCTGGAAATTGTTATTGGGTGGAGAATGAAAGACGAAAGCGCTTAGCAGAAAGCAAGCAAATTTGGTTTTTCAGCTGTCCCCTCCCCACAGAGCTGGAAGGATCAGATGGGCTGACCTGCTTTTTCATTTTCACGTAGCTAATTTACAGTTAGACACAGGTTATTATTACATCAAGACTATTATGAAGACCCACACCAGAGTTCAAACCCCCATTCTGTATCTGCAAAGTCCCCTTGTTGGTGAGTTCAGGGGCTCTGGCATCCCTTTCAACAAACACAGCTTTGTAACCAATCCAATTCTATTATGCAAATTAATTCAAGCATATTTTATTCCCTGTTCAGATTTCATCACTCAGCACTGAGCTGGTCTCTCATTTCAAATCAAATCACAGGAATTATGCCACGTCTGTGGAAATCATAGAGAATAGGGGAGAAGAAATATTACAAGAATTATTGAGTCACACTTCTCAATAATTCTTCTCCCCTGATTTCCAAACTTGCAGCAAGGCATAAGCTTGTGGTAATCACTTCTTCTCAGGTGCAAAATACATAGTAGAGACTGCAAAAAGGTTATTGTATATGCTGCTCTGATTTCTAATACCAAATTCAAATGTTAAAGTAGGCAGCAAATAAGGCCCCTTATCAAAGACCCCAGCGCTCTGCAAAGGTGAGTGGAAATTTTAAAACTGCTTCAGTGGAGGTCTGAGTCTCTGCTTCTAGAGAAATAGAGAATGACAGAAGTTCAGCTTTGAAAGTGGAAAGAACATTCACTACCTATGTGTCCGGCAAACCTGGGTTCAAATCCGTGTTCTGTCACTCATGATTTACATTAAATTGTCATAAAAGTAGGTACTATCCTTGGTCAGGTGCTTGAGTTTTCTAGTGCTGGACAGTATGCTCAGGGCTTGGTACACATTATTTTATTGCATTTTCATCATAACTGCATATAAATATCACTCAGACTTTATCTAGGAGGAAAGTGAGGCTCAGTGTCCTTATGTAACTCACCTAAGTACACCTTGAATCATTGACAATGTTGTAATTGCAATGCAAGTTTACAGGACTGCAGAAGCCAGGCTTGACTTTGGACTATTTTACCTGGCTACCGATGTCTCAAAGTCCAGGTTCCCAATGTTCAATACAATAATATTGCATGACCAACTGCAAAGATCATCTCAGCTCCAAAATTTTTATTTCCTATTTAAAATAATCTTTGTTAGATGTGACTTCCACTTATTTTTTCAGAAAATACAATCAGGCTTTATATTCTTAGGTCTCATGGCCACAAAGTATTATAGGAATCCCATGTAAGGCCCCAGACATAACAGTTGTATATTCATTCAGTAATTATGTATCTCTTTAAGTAACTAAATCATCTTCAAATGACAACATGTTAAATACGTGTGCAATGAATAACTTATTATTGGTAGTCTACTCAATCTGTAAGACAGCCTTTTTCTTACTGTAGTATTTTTAAATGTTGATCATTAAGATGAATAAAATATAGCAACACATGCAGGATAACACTGACTTCAGTGTCATTTCTGACTATGAATAAATACAGGAGTGTGTGGAAAGAGAGATAGATTTTATTTTCAATTTTTCTTTTGGATGAGCTAAGATACCTGAGGGAAGATTAGAGCAAAGTGGTGATGATAAACAGATGCTTAACATATGTAATGTCATTGTGATAGCAAGGGCCTATATGTAAACCTCCCTTTGTCTCCAAGCAGTAAATATGCATCAAGCTTTTTTTATTTGTCTGTGTCTTCACTTGGTAGTAACTTTTCAACAGTTCTAGGCCTAGGTTGAACTCTAAGATGCACAAGCATCAATGTACCACCAATCTGTAGACTGTTCTCAAACAATAGTGAGACTGCTGTCTAAGCAGATGAATGATGATATGATGTGTTCAGTACAGATAGGACTATGTACAAGAGCACAAAGGAATCAATGACTACACTTCTGCAGACAAATTTGTAAAGTATCGGTCCTGTGTTTCTATATTTGCCTACTAAAACCTCTTGCAAGTAAATTCCCATATCCACAACTTCCAGTGCCTGTAATGTAATGTCATTGTGATAGCAAGGGCCTATATGTAAACCTCCCTTTGTCTCCAAGCAGTAAATATGCATCAAGCTTTTTTTATTTGTCTGTGTCTTCACTTGGTAGTAACTTTTCAACAGTTCTAGGCCTAGGTTGAACTCTAAGATGCACAAGCATCAGTGTACCACCAATCTGTAGACTGTTCTCAAACAATAGTGAGACTGCTGTCTAAGCAGATGAATGATGATATGATGTGTTCAGTACAGATAGGACTATGTACAAGAGCACAAAGGAATCAATGACTACACTTCTGCAGACAAATTTGTAAAGTATCGGTCCTGTGTTTCTATATTTGCCTACTAAAACCTCTTGCAAGTAAATTCCCATATCCACAACTTCCAGTGCCTGGAGCTTCCATTCCCACTTTGGGCCCTGGCTCATTAAATCACACTCAGTTCAATGACAGCTAAATCATAAACCAACCATTGATTATTTCAGCCTCGTTCAAAACAATATTGCGGGTGAATCAGATACCTTTGGGAACTTCGATGAAAGAAAATAAGAACCTTTTGCAGTTAGTGAGGGAACTAAAATAGGAAGGTTACAAGGCACTTGAGAAATGGCATAGCTCCCAAATGGCTACCAAGTGACACCTGATGACCAATGTTTCAATGAAATCAGGGCTTAGAGCAAGTTACAGACTAAAGAGAAACAAACGTGACATCTGTCTCTGAGTCATGTAAATAGCAGAACACATGGCATCTGAAGAGGTTGGCAATTAAGGACTCCCTCAGCAGCTGTCTTCATGGAGCCCACCCTACTGATTTGTTCCTGAATTTCTGTGAGATCACTTGCAATGCCCTTGAATGACACCAAGCTTCCTGTATGTAAACTCACTTATGTGATTTCTTTCGTTATCAAAACAGCAAATCCAGTAAACTATTATAATCAGGAAGAAAAAAAGTTTGGTGATTCTTCTAGTCGAGACTAAAATAATGTAGCTGTACGGATCACTTGTTCAGATACAGACAATGCCTTCTCTGAATTTCTAAGAAGACTGAGACAAGAAAAAGAATCTCTAGACCAAAAGTCAAGATTACAGTGATCTAGCCTAGGTTCTGCCATTGAACCATTGTGCAAACTTAGAAAAAATTCTTTTCCCTGTGAGTTAAGTTTCTCCTTCTATAAAATAAGAGGCTGGGAAATAGCCTATAAAAGTCTCCCATGCATATCTGCAGGGGCTCGTGAGTCTGTGCTGTACTGAGAATAAGTGACCTTACCTAGATGGAAGTTTTCATCTCATTTTGAAGGTCTAGGTCGCAGTTGGCAGGGCTGCTCTGCATACAACTTGAGGCCCTAGTGACCTAGAATATCATGGGAATTGTGCCTTCTTGGGTGAGGCAATGCAGAGGCCCAGCTACAATGACAGGTCCTTAAATCCCAGTATCAAGAATCAGGGCTTTGGGCCAGGCACCGTGGCTCATGCCAATAATCCCAGCACTTTGGGAGGCCTAGGTGGGTTGATCACAAGGTCAGGAGATCGAGACCATCCTGGCCATGGTGAAACCCTGCCTCTACAAAAAATTAGCCAGGCGTGGTTGCGCACACCTGTAGTCCCAGCTACTCAGGAGGCTGAGGCAGGAGAATTGCTTGAACCCGGGAGATGAAAGTTGCAGTGAGCCAAGATCGTACCACTTGCATTCCAGCCTGGCAACAGAGCAAGACTCTGTCTCAAAAGAAAGAAAGAAAGAATGAGGACTTTACAGGTTAGATAATGGGAATCCATTCAGGATTTCTGGTCAGGAGGTTGGTAGGAGCTGAGCAGTCAGAGGTGTGCAGAAGAAATGGAGGTGAGGAGTGGCAGTTCTTAAAAATCAGTTAAAAGGATGAGTTCAGGAGTCAGAAGGAGTTGGAAGGTCAGAGTTCAACAACTACAACTCATTACACTAGAAGTGGAAGTCAGCTTCTGCAGTTTCCTCACTACCTTGATGAAAATGGGAAAAACCTGTCCAAGCATGGTGGCTCACACCTGTAATCCCAGTACTTTGGGAGGTTGAGGTGGGTGGATCACAAGGTCAAACCTGGCCAAAATGGTGAAACCCCATCTCTACTTAAAAAAAAAAAAATGCAAAAATTAGCCAGGTATGGTGGTGTGTGCCTGTAATCCCAGCTACTTGGCAGGCTGAGGCAGGAGAATTGCTTGAACCCAGAAGGCGAAGGTTGCAGTGAACCGAGATCGTGCCATTGCACTCCAGCCTGGGCAACAGAGCAAGGTTCCATCTCAAAAAAAAAGAAAATAGAAAAACCCTAGGACCAGTCTCTAAGGGGGAGTGCCAAGAGCAAAAGAGATGATGCGTGTACTTTGGACAGTACCTGTCATATGGTAATCATTGACAAAATGTAAAGTCATGAAGGCAGGGACCTTTTCTTTGCTGCTCACTGCTGTAACACAGAACATGGACTGGTCCTCAGAAGGTGACTAAGAAGATGAGTTAAGAGTTTTGTTTACTCATCAAGAATCCATAAATACATGTTGTAAGCCCTGGATACCATGAACAAATCCAATAAAGAATAAGCCTTTTGAAGGGACTCTAGGAGTCCACTGTCTATTAAGGGGAAACAAGAAACCAGTATTACGATAGAGGTTGCTAAATGCAATGATAGACATATGTGAGGAGATGAGAGAAAGTAGAACAGCGTTGCTCAATAGAAACATAATGTGAGTCACGTGTCATTTTAAATTTTCTAGAAACCATATTTTTAATAAGTTCAAAAAATCTGTGAAGTTAATTTTTACAATGTATTTTATTTAACCCAGTATGCCCCAAATTGTATCACTTTAACATGGAATCAATATATACATTCTCAAGATATTTTACATTTTTTTTCCTAAGCCTTCAAAACCTAATGTATATTTTATATTGAAAGTACATCTCTGTTGGGACTAGCCACTTGCAAGAGCTTACTGGCCACATGGGGCTAGTGACTACCATCTGGGCAGCACAGGAGGATACTTAAAATTTCTTGAAAGAGTAGGGCGTGAAGTCAAGGAAGACTTTCTGGAAGCATTGTAATAGTTCAGGTGAGCGGTAATATGGTTCTGAACCAGAAAAAAATAAGGCTCGGGTTGAGGAAAAGGGGCCATTCTTGAAGCCATGCAGATACAGATGGCTTTAGGAACTGAAAAGACTGAGGTTAGAGAATGATGCAGCAGTGAGGGGACAGTGAAAAGACAATGGTGCTGTTCCTGGCCTCAACAGGAGAAGGGGCTGTTTGGGGAATAAAGAACATTTGGTTTTAAACATTTAAGGCTTTCAGAAGCCAGCGGAAAGACGTGGAGGGGAAAAGTTCAGAATTTGAATTAGGTTCCTCTGTTCTTGCAAGAGTAGGTATTATCAATTATATCATGTCTTTTCAAGTTTGGCAATTTCACTGCATTATTAAATTCTAGAATCTCAGAGTTGAATGACACTCTAGAGATGCTGAGCTATTAGTCCTTTACTTCTATAGACCAATGGGAAAACTGAGATACAGAGATGATAACTAACTTATTCAAAATAAAATAAAAAGTGAAAAAAAAAAACCAAACCCTGAAAACCTATAAAAAAAAAAAGCAGAGAGGGCAGGGGAAGCATCAAGATGGAAAAGCCAACTTTTATAGCATCTACCTTGCCCTCTCTCCCCAAAACCTGGTCTAAAAACAGTCCTCCCTTTTAAACTATTTCTGTGGAAACAACCAGTCCAGGTTCTATAAGGGGGAAGAAAAAGAAAATCATAAGTAATGACCTGAGAGAGCTCTTTTAAGATTTTCAGTGGAGAACTGAACTAAGAATAACAATCTGCATATTCTCCCTGGAATCTAATGTCCTGCAGAGAACCACTCTCCACAGTCTGGTTTGTAAAGTATAAAAAATGAGAGGAAGAATTGTCCCAAAGTGGCCTTAATAACCGAAAAGGGCTTGATGTGGTCTTTCAAAATAATTGCTAAAGCCAGGGAAGAGAGTGCCTTAAATCACCACTGCCAAGAGCCTTTAGAATTCTGAGATATCCATCCTGTGCTCATAATCCACCAGGGTCCCCATGCATCCATGCAGCTTAATCAGATTGTGTGGATGGATGCCACTGAACAGCAAGGAGGAATGCAGAAAGTCAAACTGCTTCTAATTATCAGAAATTTGGCTTTCACCAGCATGTGGGTGGACTGTTCTGAAGGACTCCTTTCTAATGTACCTCACCAAACCACTCCATCACACTAAGATTAGACAAACTCTGCCACATTTTTAAATGGCTTTTTTTTTTGTATATCTATATATACCACAGAGTGTTTCCACCTCCCTTTATTTTAAGAAAGCAGACATCAACAATAGCCTCATAATGATCTCATTGTTGTTTCAAATAATCCAATCTTTGAAGCCTATTTCTTTCTTTTCAGGTGTATTAGCGTCATTTATCAAAAGTAACGGGAGTTATTCAAGTTAAGGATAAAAGAAAAGTAATGGGATACAGCAAACTAGTCAAGTGCTTAGTGCGAACGCAGAGCATTTTCTGAAGCATATGCGGAAGACCTCTTAGGCAGGCAGGACTTTCAAAGGCAACATTAAGTGTCTTTTGTGGGTCTCAGATAATATGGTTCACTTAATTAGATTTTCCATAATTCCAGGTAATCCTATTGTGAATTACAGACATGAATTTTGACTTGCCCGACAGAAATACCTATTGCTACAAATGCATTCCTGGAAAAAATAATGCTTTATTTATAAATTATTACCAGAATGTTCACAGGGGAAAACCTAAAAATGGGATTCAGCCTGGGAAGCCACATAGGCTCTTGGCTTCAAGCAAGAAGGAATTCGAGAGCAATCCCAGAAAGTAAAAAGTGAAAGCGAGCTTATTAAGAAGTAAATGAATCAAACAGTGGCTACTCCATAGGCAGAGCAGCAGCATACAAGTATACTAAGTATACAAATGGTTATTTCTTGATTATATGCTAAACAAAGGGGATGGTATTCATGGTTTTCTAGGAAAGGGCTAAGGAGTTCCCAGAACTGAAGGTTATTCCCCTTTTTAGACCATATAGAGTAGCTTCCAGATGTTGCCATGGCATTTGTAAACTGTCATGGTGCCAGTGGGAGTGTCTTCTAGCATGGAAATGCATTATAATTAGCAAATAATTAGCAACGAGGATAATCAGAGGTCGCTTTCATTGCCATCTTGGTTTTGTTGGGCTTTGGCTAGCTTCTTTACTGCATCTCCCTTAACAGGAGGGTCTTTGTGACCTGTATCTTGTGAAATCAGTCCTGTTGACCTCTTGTCTGATCTTGTGGTGAAGAATGCCTAACCCCCTGGCAAAGCAGCCTAGCATACCGCCTATTTAAGATGGAGTTGCTCCTGTTCAAACGCCTCTGACATATTTCCTCCCTCCTTTTTTGCAAGGGAATGCTTAATTCTGAGGGTTGTAGAGGGATGAAGATCCATCTTTCACAACTCCTTCAGGCTGAATAGAAGCAATGATATTCCTGTCTAACTATTAGTGTCTCTTTTATTCAGGGTAGATCGTAGCTCAGTCAGACAATGTCAATATGGTGAGGGCCATTCATAAGTGAATCTTGAGAAAAATGGAAATATGAAAGATTAGTAAGTGCTCAATTTTAGAAAATGTTGAGTAAGTGTATCTTGTATTCCTACACAAAGAGGATGACAGCAATATTTTCCACAACAGTAACACAAAATAAAATTATCCCAAGTAAACTAAATAAGAAGGCTTTCCATGAACTGGACAGTTGTTCATACTAAGTTAATATGGAGCAGTCAGCTGATTCCAATATGTGCCCAGAATTAGAATACTCAACTAGATCTTTATATTACCCATTCCTCTTATTTCTTCTGATCAGCAGCCAGAGATCACTAATTTGTTCATAGGAATAAACAGAGTCGGTCTAAATTGCAGAAAATACTCAAAAACAATAGACCAGACCAGAACCTAATAACAGGTATATTATACTTTTTGAAACAATTTTTCTCTCTGGTTCCCACTTTTATTAAAAACAAATCATGGTAGAATTGATTTGTTTGCAAAATAAGTTTTAGTCCTACTATACTTGGCTTAATTATCTGTATAAAGTACAGCAAGAATAATTATTTGCCATACAGTCGCATTTTTAAAATTGGTTTTGATGGGACTTTGTTCAATAAGGAATCTTAGATTAGACTTTTTAAAGCCTTAAGCTCAGTCATGGATTTATTTGTGGCTAAAAGTACTTGAAAACCTTTCCACTAAAGAACCCAAGATAACCTGGGGCTTCTGGGCCTGTCAGAAAGTCACTTTCTTTATTTTCCACAGGTTAGGAACCCTGTACAGGGACTCCATAGACAAGGTATGAGGCCAATTTACCCAAGCGGCTTTTATTGGCTCTATAAGTCAGCTTTGATTCCTTAAAGCAGTCTGTTTGAATCTAAAAGCACAGCACTATAGCCAAAGCCTTGGAAAAATGAAGAGTGTTTTTCAATTTTGCCTGCCTGGTTACAAAAGAAAACAGACTCTCACTGCTCTTATGCAAATAACTATATTGCTATATGCAAATAACTATATTTAAGGATACTCATATAGTTTCCAAATTCTGGAAAAATAGGGGAGAGAGAAGCAAATGTGCTCCAAATTTTGCTCATAGTAACATACTTCTCTCAATTGCTAGAAACCTTAAATAACTAAGAAAGAAGTTTTATCAGCTCTGAAATAAAAAACAGAAAGGATCAGCAATGTTTTAAGGAAAAAGTTATGAAAAAATTAGTTCAGTCTTTTATTATTTTGGTCTATGCAATTAATTCCTGTTTTGCTCGTTATTTATGAACACAGTTTTCCAAGAGTGTCTTGGAAGTATTTTTCATCTCTGTTTTACTGGCACACTTTCCCAACTTATTGAAGACCTGCATTTAAAAATACTCATCAGAGTCCTATAACTGACTATAAACCACGTTTTCTAAAGAACCAAAGCAACACACCATTGTCTGTGGAGGACAAAAAGTCTTACAGTAGCCACATTCAAAGATGCTATTGACAAGAAAATACAGTTACCTCTGTGGTACACAACAATTTAACATAACGGCTATGAGCATTACTGACAACATACACTAATTCATGTAAGAATTATAGTATTTTCATATAATTTGGAAACATATACCAATAACCCAGTTATAAAAATAAAATCCAAAGAAAGCCAAACACCATTTTATATTGCACAGTGTTTCCTGTATGATTTTAATATGACAGATAACCCTAACATGTCATTTTTGGACTTTAGGGGACTAAGTGTTTAAAAGGATTAATAAGATGAGAATAATTTACAATTGGATTTTGGAAAGTTTGTCAAATATCAAAGATGTAAACATTTGATATTGTAAGATAGAATTCCAGGTCATCACAAATCATTTATTTATCCAAGATAATAACTCAAAATTTCAAAAATGCAATAACCTTACTCATTGATAAAGGGGATACTTAATTTTCCAATGTGTCTCCTTTATCTCCTTTCTTTCCCATTGTTTATTCAAAAGACAAACAAAAGTCTTGCATTATCTTTTAATATTAGATGAAAATTTTGTTCAAAAGAGAAAGCCAAATTTCACTTTTGCATTAGTGCATCATTAAGTCTAATTTTAAATAAAACATTATAAACAAATTTATTCAAGCTTAATTTATTTGACCATAAGGTAAAATTTCCATAAATCTTTTATGACTCTTTATTATTTTCTGTTAAGGAGCATATTAATGTTCCAAAACGCCCCATTATTCTGACACATGGGCCCAGATTTTGTATCAGTGTGCTTTTATTTTAATATTTAATTTATGGGAATATTGAATAATACCCTTTTAATTTTAGTCAACTTACACATAGAATTTCTTTACACGGTTAGTTTTTAAACTTTACAAGGTTAATTTTTCATGAACCTTCACAAATTGCTCAAAACTTCGGCTTTATCCTATCGCACTTAAAAAAATTTTTCAACCCTTTAAACTAGGCATAAAATCCAGTTTCCCATGCCTTCTTATAATCTTTTACCAAAAACACACTCTACACATCTTGAATGTAGAACTCTTCCTACAGTAGTTTCAATTATATATGTTACAATGTTAACTATTAGCAACCTTTACTTTTGGTTAAAAACCTGATAAGTGTTGTTAATTATGTGCCAGGTACAGAACCTAGAACACCAGGTAGAAGCGCAAGTAAGGTCTGACTCTTTCCAGCAAAGCCGGGGACAGGGCTAATAACATATGTCCATCCTCAGTCCTTATGTAGAATCTAATTGCTCCAAAGCAGGTAAGTTGAACAATTATCAAAAGACAATGAAGCAGTTTATGTAGTTTAGTAAACATAGTATCTGACTTGCCTAATTTAGGCCAAATGTATAAATTTTGAATACATTTTTATTTCACCAGAAATCTTTTCCTTTTTTTTTTTTTTTTTTTT
>NW_016107466.1:363911-400214 GCF_001604975.1 Cebus imitator | reverse complement strand
TGCTCTTGTTGCCCAGGCTGGAGTGCAATTGCATGATCTTGACTCACCACAACTTCTGCTTCCCAGGTTCAAGTGATTCTTCTGCCTCAGCCTCCTGAGTAGCTGGGATTACAGGCCTGTGCCACCATGCCTGGCTAATTTTGTATTTTTAGTAGAAATGGGTTTCCTCCATGTTGATCAGGCTGGTCTCGAACTCCTGACCACAAATGATGTGCCTGCCTGGGCCTCCGAAAGTGTTGAGATTACAGGCGTGAGCCACTGCGCCCAGCCAATAAGCTTTGAAACTATCTTTATTTCCCAAAGATTACTAAAGTCATGTGAACTGAATGGTATTAAAGTTTTCATTTTTTTGAGAAAATATTTAAGTGCTTATTTTTCTTTAAGACAATTAGAGCTCTTTTATATAAATAGCACACACACAACACATATAAATAGAAAGAGAGAAGATCCAGTAGTTGCAAAATTTTTCATTTGCCAGTTTTTAGGTTTTTCTTAATTGAATTACTGGCTTCAGGGTGGAGCCCTTTCAGAAGCATGCACAGGAGAGCATGCAGTTTCTAGGACCAAATAAGCAGGCACAGCTGGAAGGCAAAACACCAAAAATCAATAATCTCATTTTTTTAACCAAAAAAATGGGGATCCTGGATCCCCAAAAAGGGAATCAGCCTGTTCCCCCTAGGAGTCTTACCGCTCAGTGGAAGGTGGGGACATTTTTATACTTTCTAGGTGATCAAGAGCATGCTTCTCTGATCCAAGAGCAGAGTGCATTCCACATAACTACCATTAGCCATCTCTAAAAGTATATTCCCTACCTAGTTATTACACACCAAAGCTCTCTCATAATGCAAAGTAATTTCTGATACCTGCAAAAGTAAAAAACACTGGATAATTCAATGGAAAACGGAACAGGGCCTTAGATTTTGGGAGGATCTATCCATTTTCAATTCCTGGGGTTCCATAAGGAAAACAGAGGTTTTCCTCAAAATGGGAGTCTGGGGCACCTCCTCTGTTTTCCCAAGGACTTCCAGAATGTTGTTAGAAATTATCTCACATCCTCTCGTATGGGTCTCAAGAGTGTTAAGAAGACAAAACAGAGAAAAACAATTCAGTCATCTGAGTAGGAAAAAATAGCTTTTTCAATTTCAGAAAAACAAAATCCAAGAAGAGAAAAACAAACATAAATGCCATATATGTGTACATATATATATCTGTGTATAAATAGATATCAGATATCCATGTTTAATTAATCTGATATATATGTGTATATATATATATATATATCTGATATGTGTGTGTCTGTATATATATATATATATATATATATATATCAGATATCTATGTTTAATTAAGTTAACTCTCAACAATAGAGCTCTTTTAAAAAAATCTTTTTAAATCTCTTAACACCAGACTCTAGGCAGGACAAATAGCCAACTCCTCTGGCTTTTAAGCTATTTATTGTTTTTGTTTTGTTTTGTTTTTTGTTTTTCTGCAAAATTATTTTCACAAGTAAAACCAATAAGCTTTAACTAAGGTTATGGCTTAACCACGGACCCATGAGGTGTCTCCAAATAGATTGCAAGTGGTTTTTTACAAGATCTAGAATCACCATGAAAGTAGCTCAGAGACAAAAAAAAAAGAAAGAAAAATTCAAGTCAGGAAGTCAGAAACTGTCCATGGAGGGGAAATGTTTAAATAAATTGCAAAAGTCCCACAAGTGTCAAATTAGAAAAAAACTCATTCTCTAAGGCAGAAATCGAACCCAGGCCTCCAACATGAAAGAGCAAAGCTTTACTTACTAAGCTATAGTATGAGGAAAGCACCATACTGCTTTCCCCAGAAGGAGTTTAGAGCAGATATTTTTGAGCTTGCAAAGGATACACCTTTTCACAGGAAAAGGGATACATATAAATCTGAGAAACCTTAAAAGGACAAATATGAGAAGTCTTAAAAGGAAAAAATATTTTAGAATGAATAGCCAATACTTCTTGTAATCTTACTGAAAGAAAATCAATTTAATAGCAAACAAACAAACATGTTTTAACGTAGGGAACCGAAACTTAGATAGTCCAATAGCTTTTACTTTGGAACTCTAGCTACAAAATAGTAACACGATTCTCTATTTTATAAAAGATATCTCTTTGACAAAATTGGGACTTGTTCATGTGGCTAAATTTTGCTAATTTGCATTTGCTCCAATTGTTTAAAAGACACCCTAGCAGTGGGTCCTTCAGGACTCACGATTGTCCTCATGTCTCACAAGGACCTCCACTAAATAGAAGTTTTTCTAAGTCTAGCAAAAGCCCAATTATCTTCCCCTGCAAATTCCCACCTCCTATAGCAAAGTGTTAAAGTGACAATAAGGAAACAAAATGGTGTTACAGAAAATGATAACTTTAGGGCATAACAAGAAAAGGTAAGGCCGACGTTCCCCTTGGGTGAACCTCTAACCCACAATTCTATAGAGAATGCCAATTCCAAACTCCTTTGAGCATCCTGGGTGGTGTTAGGGTGTGGCCAACAGCACCAAATGCTGAAAAAAAAAACAGAGTCCCCAAGTATTGGCCAGTGAGGGTCCCCACACAAATGCTGAAAACCCCAGAGCATCAAAGGGCAGCCAAGAGTGAACCCCAAAAGCACAAGACCTAACACAATTGGAGCCACAGAACAACATGACTCTGGTGTCTCAGGATCAACACAACAGAGGACCTCATATAGCCAAAGGTCCTTCCATAAACGATTGCCCAAAGAGTCAAAGCAAAGATTACAAATGTAACCAAAAAGTAAGAATAAGCACGCATTTGGGCATTAAGGAAAAAAAGTGAAATGGCCAGTTGTTAATAACTAAAGAAAAAAAGATCTGAGAGAAGGGGCAACAACATGGGTTACAAAGGATGCGATCAGCCAGGTGTGTGCCTCTGTCTGTCCAGGACACCCAGAAAACAGAAGACTGCATCAGGCTAGCAAGCCAAAGGCCTCACAGCCACTTACCTGTCTGTCCAAAATAAAGAAGACAGAAAAAGGCAGAGGTGCCCAAATCAAAGGGAAATAAAAGTAGCAAGTTTAATTTGGACAAAGGGAGGCTCAGCCAACCATGATTCAGGTCCGTATGGTACCCATGAGTCTTAATTTGGCATCCAGATAGGAGGTCTGCATTGCCCCTTCATTGGTGGCCAGAAAAGATGTCACAGGGTCAATCCTATAATTGAGGTTCAGTCAGCCTGGGAGGTCACATGGGTTCTTGGCTTCTTGTAGAAAGAAGTTTAAGGGCAAGTCCACAGAGTAAAGTGAAAGCAAGTTTGTTAAGAAAGTAAAGAACTAAAAGAGTGGCTACTCCTTAGGCAGAGCAGTGGCTGATTGAGTATACGTATGTCATTTCTTCATCTTATGCTAAACAAGGATTTTCTAGGAAAAGGGTGGGGAGCTCTTGGAACTGAGGGTTCCACTCCCTTTTAGACCATATATGGTAGCTTTGGGACAGTTGTTATGCCATTTGTAAACTGTGGGAATGTCTTTTAGCATTGAAATGCATTACAATTAGCAAATAATGAGCAGTGAGGATGAGGAGTTTGCTTTCATCACCATTTTGGTTTTGGTAGGTTTTGGCTAGCTTCTTTTTATTCCATCTCCCTTCATCAGCAGGGTCTTTGTGAACTGTATCCTGTGAAAAGAGTCTTACCTGATCCACTTTCTCATCCTGTGACTAAGGATGCCTGAACTCCAGAGAACGCAGCCCAGCAGGTCTCAGACTCAGTTTACCCAGTCCCATTCAAGATGGAGTGACTCTGATTGGAATGCCTCTGACAGAATCATTACAGCAAGAAGAACACTCTGCTCTTTCCCCTCTCAGGTAGAAGTAAACATTGCCTTTCCTTTAGACCACACTGTCCTTTTGTGAAATTTGATAAGGGCACTTCCCCAGTTATTTGCCCCTGGTTATGTCTTCCTCAGGATATATTGAGTTCCCTGAAATTCTGGACAACAGCTAACTCCTCACTGAATTCCTTGTCACAGGAGTCAACAGAATACACAGTTGACATGGTTTCTGCCCTCAGGGAGTTTCAAAATTTAAACTAGTGTCTCTCAAACTCGACTGCACATTAGAATTAACCAAGAAACCTTAAAAATTTAAGTGCCCAGGCCTTACTCTAAACCAATTTAAAGGCAGGAATCAGTATTTTTGAAGTTCTCTACGTGATTTCATTGTACATCCAAATTAAAGAACCACTGGTTTGGAGCTGCATTATCCAACATGACAGCAAGTAGGCACATGTGGCTTTTAAAATTTAAATTACATTAAAAATGTAATTATTCAAAGTACTAATCCCGTTTCAAATTCTCAAGGGCCGTTTCAATCATTGCAAAAAGTTATATTGGTTAATGTTGGTCTCAGGTACTAAAAACCCTCATCTGAAGCATAAAACATCTCTTCGGTGAATGAAGGTGTACAAAGAACACAGCACTGGGCATTCAAAGACCTGCCACTAATTCACTGTGTAATGTCCAACAATCTAGTTCTCCTGTCTGTGAAATGAAAGGCTGGGTAACATGAGTGGCTCTCCAGACATGATCTTTGGAATATGTTAGAAAACCAAGGGATCAGGGACTACAATACCGGAAAAAGCTGAATCAACAGGCCCCACACTCCACAGCAAACAGAATAGGTAGTTGAATTCAACAAAATTTTTCTTTGAAAAGCAGCTCCACTGCATTACAAAAGAAGAAAAAAATAAACCATGCCTGATATCTTGATAACTAACAGACTCCCTGTCTCAGTCCAGCTGCAGGTTAGTGAATTCCTGCTTCAATGCTCATAATCTTGTGGTACAGGGAGGAGGCCCCTGATCTGCAGGCTGTGAGGCCACTGACAACTGACAACTCACTTGCCTTCTCTGAGTCTCTGTTTCCTTTTATTAGAAAAACAACAAATGATGCCTGACCTCCCTCATTCCTGTTAATTTGAAGGTTACATGAGATGATGGATCTGGAAGCCCTTTGTAAAAGCATCATGAGGGTTACACAGGTGGGGAGAAGAATGATGAAATGCTGACAGCAGTGGCAACTTACATTTATTTGGGTGATTTTTTTTTTCTGAGACAAAGTCTCGCTCTGTTGCCCAGGCTGGAGTGCAGTGGCACGATATAAGCTCACTGCAACCTCCGCCTCCCGGGTTCAAGTGATTCTCCTGCCTCAGCCTCCCAAGTAGCTGGGAATGCAGATGCCTGCTACCATGCCCTGCTAATTTTTGTATTTTTTAGTAGAGATAGGGTTTTACCATATTGGCCAGGCTGGTCTCGAACTCCTGACCTTGTGATCCACCTGCCTTGGACTGCCAAGGTGCTGAAATTACAGGCATGAGCCATGGTGCCCAGCCAAGTGATTTTTAAAGTTTTAGCTTTTAACCTTTAGTAGTGTGGGTTGCAGATAAATATAAATTATGTTATTATTATAGAAAGGAGATGTGATTTCACTCCTTTTCTCTAATATGAATATAAAATCTGCCAGATACTGCAGCAGGTTCATTTCAGGTACACAGGCATCCTTTTTGTTTGTCTCAAAACTCAAAGGGATTCTGTAGTGTTGACTTGTGAGTATGCTGACCTCAACTGTAGCTCCTTGGCTAGGGGATAAGGATGAGGGGAGAGGAGGCTAGGGGTAGTGGGGAGAGGAAGGATGCCTGATCCCTGCAGGGAAAGCTGTTATATGTCAGGACCACAGAATGAATGGGGATACAGGCCAGATGTCCCTCTGCAGAAACTCCTGGGCCTCTCAATTATCCATGATAGGGGGTGAAAGTGGAGCAATCATGGGGTGGACAAAGCTCCAGGGTGGATGATATGGGTTCTTCTGCCCAAATCACTCATTCTCCATTAAACCTCTGCTTGCAACAGCCTAGCACATGAGTGGGCATCCCTGTTACTGAGTTATCTACTAATTAACTTTTTAAATTGAGTGTCTACTATGTGAAAGACACTGTGCGACATGCTTTCCATATATTTTCAGAAACTATTTTTCTTCAGCATCTTAATGAGGTCGGTATTGTTTCCACTGCCCAGACAAGAAAACAAGGGTTTGGAGAACTTTCATTTGTATTTAGTTCATATCCCTAGCTAATGGCCAAACAGAATTTGAAGCTATACATGGCCCTTTTGGAAGCTCTTGCCCTTCTACCATTTGACACTGAACCAAGATCTACTTCTCTATAATTCTTCCAAACTTTGCTTTCTGGAGATGCTCAGAATGAAGCTAGCTCTTTTTTCCACATAGCAACCACTCAAGAAATGTTTCTGGAGACAAGAATTTCTTCAATAATTAAGTGCTAAAAATTTAGTAAAACATGTTTTTTGCCCTCAAGAAACTCCAAGGTTCCTGGAATTTTTAGATAGTAGGTATCTCCCTAAGGGTCTTCCAATCTCCACCTCAAGCACCAGGGTTCCTTTAACACTCCCTTAGGGGAACATCTCCCATCTTTCCCAGATGTTCTCCAACCTGCCCACCTCCACCAAGTAGTTCCCAAGTGAATGAATCATGATTGTCAAACCTCTCTCCCATAACATTTTCCACATTAGAACAAAATTTTGTTCTGCATCCTTCCCTGCCTAAGTCTCCAAAGAAGGTGCTAATGAATAATAAAATGCAAGCCCTGCAGGGAACCGTAGAAAGGCAGCCAGATGATAAATACCTTCTAACAAATGGAGCCAGCTCAACAGGAGATAGCTCTGTAAGATCCCATGAGCTAATCACAGTCAAAGGGATTGGTAAGGCACCCATGGAAAGAGGAGTTATGTGGTGGTAGAGGCAAGCGCCATGCTTCTATCAGTGTTTAACTCAAGAGCATTAAGTCCAGGTCCAGTCATTCCCTGATAGAAAAAGCAGCCATTACTTGGCCACTGCTCACACCACCGGCCACTTCAGTACTCACACCGTAAAGAAGGGGCAATTCTATTCTGGACAGCAAATGTTAAAGAACTAACCTTGTTTTTTATGAAAACACATAAACCAAATAATACAAAACTTCACTCCATTTTTAGAGCAGCATTGTGACAAAGCCCAGCTAGATGTCTCCCCAGGCCCGCAAGACGTCTCCCTAGGAGAAGCATATGCAGCTGGAGATGGCGTTGGCCTTTGCTCTCAGGGATCTTACGTACCATTGACCAATTGCATCTTTTTCCAAAGAGATTTACCAGCAGGCTAAATGTGCAACTCATGCACCATTGGTTGGGCAGAAAGTAAGTGCTCTCCAGCATTACTTTGTAAAGGAAAGTCCCTTGGAACCACAGCTGCCCTGATAAACTAAGGAACAGATGAAGAGGGAACAATACAGCAGTTAGTACAAACCATGAACTCGGTCATCAAGGACTTAGTGCCTCCCTGGTAAGATGTTTATGACAGAAAGGCTCACCCTTGTATCTCAAGGGTGGTTACCCATGAAACCACAGAAAAATAGCTCAATCTTCTGGTTCCAAGGCTGCTCCCACTTCTGAATCCAATCATGACTTGGACTTGGACTCTCTGCAACCCCAAGATTTAAATTTTCATCCTCCATCTCTTCCATGCATAGAAATTTTTGTATCCCTTTAGGTTTTAAACCTCAAGAACCTAATCTAGCTCACATAGCACTCACAGGGAGGGACCTGCATTTGAAGGATAGTTGTTTTAACAAATATACACATAAAGAAAATAAGAGCTCTGCAGCGAGTCAGCTAACTAAAATAAATAATACGTATGTAAATTAAGAGAGGTCAGGATATATTCAGGATTGCAAGGGTACTTCACAAAGAAGGAAGAAAAGACCTAGATCATGAAGAATGTGGGTAGATTTTTGAAAGGAAGAAATGGAAAGAACAGCCTCATCCCTCCTCTGTGGGGATGCTTTCCATATCACAAGTTTATTCCTTGTTTCCTGGGAAACCCACTGTCTGGGCCACACCATGACCGCTGCTCTGCTGAGATGCCCACTTTGATTGCTTGGGGCTTTGGAGTTTCACCTAAGGCACAGCAGGTTTTTCTTCCTGGTGTCTGCCCCTGCCTCTGGCATTTTTACTTCTTGCTTGAGTCCTATTTGGTTGGAGGAGAGAGTAAACGTTGCTGCCTACTGCCTGTTTCTATATATCCCTGGTGGCACCCCGGGATATATAGAAAAAGGCAGGTGTATCATCTGGGGTGTATCATCCTCAGATGGATATTCTTTGTACCAGCTCAGATCAAGGACCCTGGTACCTTAACAGATCTAGAACTTTAGAGTTGTTCTAAACATGCATGTCCCCTCCCCTCCAACACACACAAGAGAATCACGCATACACGCCTATGCCTCATCTTCCCTCTCTTCCCTTACACTGCAGCTGAGATATCCTGGCCGTCCTATGGCTGTGTGTTTATAAGATATGGCTAAATCCTACTTTACACTGCACAGAATAAACTAAGCCCACTACTGATACATAATTCCTTTCTTTGTCAATATTTCATGAGCTTCCACAACTCCCTTCCACAGATGCCCAATTCCCCCATGTTTGGGTAACCATTAACATCTTCCTGCAAAATATCCCACAACATGGATGAACCTGGAGGACATTACACAGAGCAAAATGAGCCAGTCACAGACAGATGAGTACTGCATGATTCCATTTATATGAGGTAGCTAAAGTAGTCAAATCCATAAAAGCAAAAGAGTGGAAGGGTGGTTGCCAGGGCAGGGGCAGGGGGAAATAGGGAGTTCCTTATTTATGAACCAGCAGGAATACTTGCAGTTAAACAAGATGAATATGTTCTAGAGATCTGCTGTACAACATTGCACCTATAGGAAACAATACTGTATTGTACACTTAAACTATATCAAGAAGGTAGATCTCATGTTAAATATTCTAACCACAAGAAAATAAACTTTTTTAAAAAGAAAAACACTTTAAAAAATCTTCCTTCTGAGAAGAAAAGATTTAAGCTTTACACAGAACCCTAATAAAAAGTACTATTACCATAAAGTAAGTAGAGTGTTGGCTTTTAGACACGAGGAGAGGATGGAGATGTCACTTAGAGAAAACTCAAGGTGAAACACCAGCAGTATCCAAACCAAAAGCCAGAAGGAATCTTCCCAGGGCCATTAAAAAAGAAACTACTACGTAGACGTCCTGTCAAACACATTTAAAGAAGAATAGTCTCTTTCAAATAATTACAAATTAAAAACGGCTCTGAGATTGAACTTTGAGCAAACAGATGAGAGAGGAAAAATATATATATATTTTTCTGCCGGGAATAATAAAGATGTTGATACAAAGATGTGATTTCTTCCCCCCAGTGAGGTCATTCTGTAACAAGAAAAGCATGATGAGGAGGAAAAATTCAGATTACAGAAGAATAGTGGCAATTCTTTCATTTATAACTTGCTAAAGAATGTTGAACTGGTTCCTTAGCAAGCATGGAGAACTGAAAGTTTTTCATGAGAGAACACTGGACGTGGTTTATGCTGGCAAAATGAAGAGCGTTAGAGTAAACTGCTTGTCCTTACTCTATTGTGCAGCTTTGGTTATCTGAAGCAGATTTTCTTTTATTACCTTTCCAATGCCCTACACAACAAAAACCTACAGCATTTTTTAGAGAGAACCTGGCCTCAATGGAAACTCACCTGGCATTGAGGTCAAGCTTGTGGCATCTCAAATTGCCTATGTCATGTGTCCCCTTGATAAAATTATCTAAATATGTCTCATTTCTTTTGAGTCACATCTCATGTTAAACCACCTCTGGCCGTGCTAAGATGGGATAGATTTCTAGAAATAGTCATCACAAATTTTCAAAAGGCACTTTGTGCTAAAGTAGAAAATCTTTTATCCTAATCATAACACCTGAGGAATGGATACTGGTCTGGGATTCAGGCAACCTGGATAATGTCACAGACTATATCACATCTATGAAATCAAGCATCCTATATCATAACAGACAAGTAATTAACTTGTGTGGGAACTAGGGGAGCCAGATTTAGCAAACTGAATTACAAGACCTCCAGTTAAATTTAGACTCAAGTAAACAGCAATAGTTTTTAGTATAAGTATATCCCATGCCATTTGGAAGACATACTTATATTAAAGCAATTATTTGCTGTTTACCTGAAATTCAAATTTAACTCAAAGTCCTATGTTTTGTCTGGCGACTCTACGTGAAATGCATCTGCCAAAATAATGAACTGGATAAGGTAAGTCAATCTTTAAGTACCATGTTATCTTTGTTTGAAATACTACAATCATTTTCTTTTTAATTATCTTCCTGTGAACTCAGAGTGCTCATGTTTAGTCCTCACAAAAGCCACGTTGTTGGGCAGAAGAGATCACACTTGGGGAACTGTGGAGAGTTTGAGAATTTATGTATTTATTTATTTTTAGACAGAATCTTCCTCTGTCTTCAAGGCTGGAGTGGAGTGGGGCCATCTTGGCTCACAGCAACCTCTGCCTCCCAGGTTCAAGTGATTCTCCTGTCTCAGCTTCATGAGTAGCTGGGACTACAGGAGCATGCCATTGAGCTTGGATAATTTTTGTATTTTTGGCAGCTTCTCCATGTTGCACAGGCTGGTCTCAAATACATGAGCTCAGAAGATCCACCCAATTCAGCTTCCCAAAGTGCTGGAATTAGAGGCCTGAGCCACTATGCCTGGCTAGTTTGAGAACTTTTAACATCAATGTAACTGAGATCAGCAAAACCCAAGGAAGGATCTTTTATTCCCCCGGGAGAAGGTAGAACACGCCCTTTAATATTGACAGGTGACCTACAATGTAAAAGGCCTAAGGATGAAAAGATTATCTATGGCGCTAATTGATTGAGGAATTAGGAATAATGTTCTCTTTCATCCTCTGAGTTGATACCAGTTCTCAGAAAACAACTAATACCCAAGTCCTGGAGTCAGGATAATTTATATTAGGGGCATGCACCACACTGGATTAATGGGTAACTTTCAAGGTCTTTTCAGAATGCAACACTCATATATAATTGTTCACGTGTACCAAAAAATAAAAGAAATGCATTCACCAAACACACCTTGAGCATGGCCAGGAACCTGGTGTTGTATTACACAAAGGCAATAGCAAACAAATGCTGTTATGGTCCTCAGGTCACTGATGGCCTAATGGTGGTGTTGGCTTGGTGGGAGGTAGCCCAGAAAATAGATGGACATAAATAAATTGTGAAAAGTTCTTCGATGGGGGATTTGGGGAGCTGAGAGAATTCAGGAGAATCACATAAACCAGGGTATGAGGCAGTTGGTCAGGGAAGACTTAGTGGATAAGCCAGTAGGTATGAATTTAGTCTCGTTGTACATACATAAGTCGAATGTTCACGGCGAGTAACAGCAATCCAGGCAGAGGGAACAGCAGGAGCAAATATTTAAGACAGGAAATAAGATCCTATATTCAGGTAATCCCAGGACTTTGGGACTGTGAAAACACAGGGCTTGCTCAGGAAAGAGGAAAGGGATGATGCAGAAAATGTAGGCAGGAGGTGGATCACATACACACATGGATACTAAAGAAATGATAACCATAATTATAATAACTTTTATTCTTTGGCCACTGCAAGTGAAGAAAATGCTGAGATTCATGACTGTGCTGAAGCATGCAAACGTGGAAAGTCAGTAGCGAGTCAATTAACCATGAAAAAATAGCCAAATGTCCATCATTTTAGTGTCTGTCCCTTGGTCAAAATAAATGAATGTCTGCTTTAATTATTCAGTTTCCATCTGGATGTGTCAAGCCCTTAGAATATGGAAGGAGCAGAGTGTCTAAGACTCAGGTTTACAAGGACGTGTGATGGCTGTGGGAGAAGGAAAAATAACTGTCACATCATTGAGAGTGAATCAATGGGTGGGGGGAGGGAAGCGATGAAATAAAGGCAAAGGAAAATATTACACTGCAAACCTGCAATGTTAGACAAGTTAGAAGCATGAATGATACTGAATCTTTACAGTCTTGTGAGGTACAGATGATTCCTAAACTGACAGACAAAAGAATTGAGTGGAGTGGTTCACGCCCGTAATTCCAGCAATTTGGGAGACCAAGACAGGCAGATTGATTGAGCACAGGAGTTCCAGATCAGCCTGGGTAACATGGAGAAACTCTGTTTCTACAAAAAAAAAGAAAACATAGCCAGGCATGAGGCTGCATGTCTGTAGTCCCAGCTACAGGAGACTGGGGTGAGGCTCACTTGCGCCCAGGAGGCAAAGGTTGCACAGAGCCTAGATGACAGGATAAGGATAAAAAAACAGAGAGAGAGAGAGACAGAGGGCCCGAGTTCTGGCATCAGACAAAATGGATAACCTAAATCTGACCCCAGCCATAAGAAATAAACCCAAATACACGTGCCAAGAATTCTCTAAATCTGCAGCAAAAAGTCAAAGAAAAATGACTCCTGATATAAAAGAGATAGTGCCTTTGCAAAAAAGGAATTAATCTCATTCTGATTTCCCCTGATTTGTACTGTATGTACCAAATCACAGCCCTTTTTGTGAAATTAAGAGCATTAGTTATCTCCCCATTCAGTTGCAGTGGCATTATACTTGCATACAGACATTGCTAGATGAGATGAGAAATATCAAGTTTTTACAAAATCATTCATCAAGAGGTGAGACCTAATCCTGATTAGCATTTCAATAAGAAGCCCAGGACAAAATAGAGAATAAGCAGAGGATCACAGCAGCAATTAGGCATCTTCTAGACAGTGACGCTTTTCCTCAGACCAATCAAGTTTGAGCAAATGAGAAAATTTTTCTTTCTCTCTTTTTGCCCCCTGCTGTGAAATGAACTGCCTTAAATAACTGATGAGGTAACAGCAAGTCTGTTAAAGGAAACGTTTGCCCATTAAGTAAAGCTTAATTAAACAGAGCGCAGGCTAATTGTTCTTCCATCTAGCAGGTGATACACCCTGGTTAACATCATCCTGCTTGAAGGGCTTTGTCTAGAAGGCCTGTGATGGCATCTCACCAGTGAACTAGGAAACACACACACACACACACAAACACACATTTTGAGAAATCGTAAGACAGTTTGCAAATGAAGCTGTGCACATGCAAATAAAGTTAATCAAATATTAATACTCATCTCCTGGTTATTCTTTAGATTTATTCAGAATGATGAAGCTAAATTCATTTTCCCCAGTAGGTAGAGCCATTTGAAATTAATGATAAAAGTTTAGCACCAATGGCTGGGCACAGTGGCAAATGCCTCTAATTCCAGAACTTTGGAAGGCCAAGGTGGGTGAATCATGAGGTCAGGACATCGAGGCCATCCTGGTCAACATGGTGAAACCCTGTCTCTACTACAAATACAAAAATTAGCTGGGTGTGGTGGCGCACGCCTGTAGTCCCAGCTACTTGGGAAGCTGAGGCAGGAGAATCGCTTGAACCAAGGAGGCAGAGTTTGCGGTAAACCGAGGTCACGCCACTGCACTCCGGCCTGGCAGACAAGAGTGAGATTCCATCTCAATAAATAAATTCTTGTAATTAAATTAAAAAATTAAAGTTTGTCACCAGTACTGTGAGAGTCTATGGACTTGAAATTCTCCAAGAGTGCGTCATTAGTCCATGAAGATGGGGATCATAGATGTTTTGCTCATTTTCTTATCTCCAGGGGGCAGCATGGAATGAAGCACTTAGGCAATATTCAATGAATACTTAATGTGAGAAAGACACTTACACTTGGATACATTCAAGGAAAGGGGTAAATCCTACAAATGTGTTCATGGGCAGCATTATGGAATAGTATTATGGGTTGAATTGTGTCTCCCAAAAAGATGTTGAAGCCCTAACCCCTAGTTTCAGCAAATCTGACATTATTTGGAATTAGGGTCTGTGTAGATGGCCAAGTTAAGATGCAGTCATTAGGATGGGCCCGAAGTTGATGTTGCTGATGTCTTTACAAAAAAAGGAAATGTAGACACAAGGAGGAGGCCAAGGAATGCCTGAGTTACCAGAAACTAGGAGGAAGGCATGAAACAGATTGTCCCTCAGAACACTCAAAAAGAACCAGCTCTGCCAACACCTTGATTTTGAACTTGTAGCCTCCGGAACTGTGAGACAATAAATGTCTGCTGTTTAAGCCATCAATTTGTGTAACTTTGTTTCATGGCAACCCCTGAAAACTAATACAGATAGAGCAAACTAAGCTAGAATGAAGAACAGCCCATTACCAGGATGCCAGTGACTCCTATCAACCTGGCCGCAGGCCATTTGTACCCTGATGGGTAATGCTGGAGCCATGAGCACCAGGTTCACAGCTGACCTCTGCACTTCCTAATCCTGTGGTCCTATTGCAAAATTGTGGGTAATAGTAGAATATATTTCTCCTTAGGTTGTTGGAAGGATTCAATCAGAAAATTCTTGTGAAGTGCCGAACACTTTGTATAGCATGTAGTAAATGCTCAATAAATACTATTAGCATTAACGTCCCAGAATTAGAGCCACAGAACAGACCCTAAAACTTAATGTCACTGGGGTCACTTTTACATTCCTCTTGCTAGTCACAATAGCAGGGTGAAAATAGCTGTATCTGGACTGCCCAAATGGTATTGGCTGGTAATATAGGGTCCCTGGGGTCCAGATAGGCCCCTCAGCAACTGAGGGTCATGACCAGGAATTCAGGCATTCACAGTGGCTTTCACAAATGGCCTTCTGCTCCATTCCATCTCTTCATTTCCTCATGTTCCCCTTGATCCTCGAATTATCAAGAGGAGGCTTGAAATCTGCAAAGACCTAGTTATGCTGGAACTGATCCAAGAGGCCTGGAGGCCAGCAGGGCTTATGAGGTGCTGTGAGGCAGGGCTGGGGAGCTGCACTGGCAGTGACCTTGCAAGGCTGCTGGGAACCCAGTGAGAGGAGGAACCCTGACTTGTTTCAGTGAGAGGCTCAAGACAAAAGAGGCAACACCTGTCAATCAGGGCATCCAGGATGCTACACTGAGGTGGCTTTCTAGTCTCTTGCATTAGGGAGTGTGCCCAGGGCTTAGTAATCATTATCTTATTTACCCTTCACAGCAACTCAGTCAGGTAGGTATTACTACCTTTATTTTACAAATGAGCAAAGTGAGGTTCAAAATACCTTTGGCTATTCAGCTCAAAATAAGTTGCAAAGCGCATGAGCAGCTGATATTCAAGACCGGTGGAAACACAGCCTGTTACAGCCAACAACTGTGCCCAGCTGCTTGCTGGCACCCACAGCAGTGCCCCTGCTAGAAAGTCACTCTTAATGGGCGCTTGCTAATATTTAAATCAAATTGAAGACTGCATTATCAAATCCATCTGCTGAAAGTTTATAGCAACATACTTAAAAAGGCATAAATGCTTTTTGAATGCCAGGAGTGTGGGTTCTTAATTTTCCACATTGTTTATGGAATACCTGGAGTAGAGCAATCACACTAATAATTCATACTTTATAGCGCTTTATAATTTACAAAGGGCTTTCATGAACATTAGCTCATTTTACACATCAGCCAACAAAGGTAAGGGTTATTATTATCCTCGTTTTATTGATGGAGAATGAGAGCATAAGTCATACCTAGTCTTTAGTATTCAGAGATTTGACTGAAGATGAAGGCTGCTATCTGAGAGTTGGGCTGAGGCTGGAAAATCCTGCCTCAAGAAAGAAAATCTGTTCTATCAGGAAAAATATAGTTTTCACGTGCGAGAGGATAGGTCCAAAATCAGCCCCAATTTGGCTTTCTGTCTGCTCAAGTCTTCTTGTCCAGGTGGTCACAGCTCACTAATAGCAGCTGATGAGGATAGTGGCTTATAATTAGTAGGGGCTTATTTCATGCTGAACACTTTGCTAAGCATTCTACATACCTTCTTTTGTTAATTTGCACATAGCCCTGTGGGTTTTTACTTATATTATTCCCATCTTATAGGTGATGAAATTGAAGCTCCAAGAGGCTAAATAGCGCACTCAAGGTCATACGACTGCTGTGATGATCTTAGAGGTTTCATTTTAAGAATTTGACTTAGGTGGACTGCATAATTAGTGTAGCCTCTTTAACTACCTTCGTTTTTATTTCCTGCTTTCCCCCAGTGCCTCTTGACTTTTCCTATGGCTTGCACCAGGTAAGAAATATGACTTGTGGCTGATTCAAAGGCTTGGTTTTATTCTGCACAGGACTCCAGAGGCAATGGATCTGGCACTGTACCTGCTTATATTAATAGCAAAGTGCCTGCCATGTTCCTCTTCCACAGAGACTGTGGTTTGCAATTAAAGAGATTGACTTTGGGCAGAGCCCAGGCATTGAAATATCTTCATGGAGACAGCTTGGAAGTCACAAAAGAAATGCAGACCCAACTACCCCATTAGGGTCATAAATCACTGCTCACCACAACCCACGTAAAGTGGTATGTTCTTCTCCCATTCTGCAGCCATCCTGTCTGCAGGATATCATTTTGGAAGCTGCACACGTTCTCCGAAGACAGACCTTTTGCCATTTCTAAAATGATTCAAAATGCATACATCCCAAAATAATTCCAGAGATATTATTAGCCAAAGAAGTGGTATCTTAGGTAATTACAGTCCAGCTCCCAGTGGGACATACACTTTGAAGGCAAGAAATCATTTGGATGCTTAGGTCCAAGTCTGTTTGTAAACATCTACCACTTGACTCTCTGCCTGAAATAACTCAGAAAAGATGAAATTTTGAGATGAGAAGACAAACGGCAGAAAAAAGATGGCAGGTTAGACAGAGACGTTTCATGCAAGAATTTTGGATGAAAAAGGAAACGTTGAAACTAAATGTATACCCTAGCCTGGGGTTTCTGTCATTCAGTAAGAGAGAGTTCAAGGGGACAGACCACATCACATCACTACAGCCTGCTCTGCGTAACATCACATGAGAGAGAAAACCCAATAGTTCAGGCAGAGGAAGAGCCCCCTGAGAGATCTAAGAAGCTCATCTTGGATTTGAAGTTTCAGTTCAATTTCCTTCTTCTGGTGCTACTTACCAGCTGAGTGGCATCAAGAAAACCATTCAGTCTTTCACCTCTGTTTTTGCATTGAAAAATCAAGACAAAATTCCCACCACTCCCACTCCCCTATTGCAGAGGGCAGAGTGTCAGGAAAACGGCCCTTCAGCACATGTTGTAAAATTCTAACTGTGACCTAGACTCTATCAGTCACTGTGAACCTCTGTCTACACAGCCTCAAGTTTGGAAACACCTGAATATTTAGAAATGTGTAGACTTGCATCTTGCCATCCCCATCACCTTCACTCCTGTTTAGGGGGCCTTCCTATGTAATAGTCATTGATTTAAGTATGTCAGAAGTAAAACATTCCTCAATCAACACAAAATCCTTCTGGTGTAGACATTGATTATTGGATGATTGCAATAACCACTTTCCGCTCTCCCGTAGCAACACTGCTAGAGCATCCCCCATCAAAGACATCTGCTTCTGAACTGTTTGCTTGGCTCTTGAGACCATCCACATCCCAGCAGCAGGGACTCAGGCTGTTCCACTTCCCTGGGGAGACAGGAGTGCCCAGAGACCTAACGGAAGAAACCCAAGAGGAGCCTGGGGCTGGGGAGGGATCTGGAAGTCACCAACTACTTGTGACAAAGAAGCAAAGAGAAATACAGAGCAGTCACTTGCCCAACAAGACATAGAAAAAAGATGAGGAGCCAGGTATCCCCACTCCTGAGTCAGGCTGCATCCAAGCCCTCTAATGAGGGGAAAAAGCAAACACGCTCCAAAACTGGCAGGGATGTATTTCAGGAAGTATTCATTCTTCTTCTTCTTTTTTTAAATAAAAAAAGCATTGTTCTTTTAATTCCTTTAATGCTAACAAAACTCCAGAGAAATGAGGAAAGAAGACATCCACTGCTGGAGAAAGACTTCCGTTTCCTAAGTCCCAGTTCCTTTTTACTCTAAGAAGATCTAATTTTATCTAGGCTTTCCGAATGCAGCCACATAGTGGGGACTGCAGAGATTGGGGCTCTGGCAGAGGGATCACAAACAGAGCTATTGTTTTGATCTCACTGCTTAGGTTAATGCATTGTGACTCCTCCATGGGCTGTTTCCCAGGACGCTGCTATCCCACTGTCTGCTAGGGAAGAAAACGTCTTGTGAAAATAAATTAAATGCAGCAGTATTTACAAATCCTGAGTCGGATTTCCATCCTGTCCAACAGGATGAGAATTTGGCCCATTATTTACACTAGTAAGCTGAGAATGACATCAAAACCTCTCTCATTATCTCCGCAGAGGAGATAATGATTTAAGTGGCTTTAATCTAAACGTGCGGACTTAACAATAGAAATGTGTATCTACTCTTTCCACAAAGGAGAAAAGAAACAGCACTTACTTCTATATTGAACAAACAGGACATCTAATTCTAAGCCTTGCTTCTAAACATCTGTGGATCCTACATCTCTTATCATTTCACTCGGAAATTCCTCTTGCCTTGGGGAAATAGGATGCATATCAAAGTCCAGGTAGAGAAAGAGCCCAAAATAGAGATGAAGGCACAAAGAGAACGCCTTGGACACTTGGGAAACAAATACAGCATTCTTTATGCAGCCGCAAAAGCAGACTTGGTCTCCTTTTGCTCCATTCCTTGTCTCCTATGGCACACCTGCTCTGATCCTCTCTCGCAGAGATGCTCTAAGAACAGGTGAGAGAAAAGAAGTGAGGACACTCTCCAAACTTTAAAGTACTCTGCAGAGACATATCACTATCATTGGTGCCACTCGTGTTCTTAGAACATCTTAGGATCTGTCTTTTTCTGGGTACCAGCAGAATAGGGTGGGAAGCATCTGGATGTGATAGAAAGTCCACCCAGCCCAATTGTTTCCCAGCTCTGTGGCTTCACAGGCAAGGAATGAACTGATTTGACTCTGGTTTTCTCCTCTGTAGAATGGGCAAGTGCCTCCTTCCTTATCATATGAAGCAAGTCCTCAATCAATGTTAGTCTGCCTCATCGATGTGTATATTCTAATGAATTACAGTTTTCTCTACCCGTAATAAAAGTTACTGTAATTTAGCAGCATTGAGTTTGTAGAGTACTTTAAAATAACGGCTTACTAATATATAATTCATGTATCATAAAGACCATGCTTTTTATTGACATATAATATGCCACATATTTATTGGCCACATATGATATTTTGTTGCATGCATAGAAAGTGTAATGAACCTTTTAAAGTGTACATTGTTTGTTGGTGTGTTGTAAAGTTGCACGTTTCAGAACATTTTCATCACTCCCCAAAAGCAACCTCACAGCCATCAGCAGCTACTATTTTTAGAACATATTTTACTAATCAACATCCTGCTATTCTTCAAGGTCTAAGAACTCCTCTCTAAAGTCCACAACTAATTTTCTCCTAAACTTGCACTCAGCGCCAAAGTGCTGGACAATTGCCTAACACTTTGGAGCTCCTAGATTGACACCTGACAACTCCCTGGCCTGGTCTTCCCAAATAGATAGTATGTTCTTGGAAAGCAATAACGATGTTTTCTGTATTTTCTTTCTCCTCCAGCACCTCAGCTCAGGGCTGAACACAGAAGTAGGTACATACATGGATACCGTCTGGTCAGCCAGTCACCACCTCTTCCAAAGACCAGTACATTTGTCATCTGTCTGCTACTCTGAATTCTGATGCCTCCACAAGCTGTGAAGAATAATCATGAAACATGATTATTCTCCCCATAGTATGTGCCATTAATTTTTCATCTTAATGAACTGTCCAGTCTAGTTTAGCAACAGGAACAGTGATAAAAGCACCATAAAAAATGGCTTATGCCTTGATATTGTCAGAAACCTTTTCCCTACAACACCCCGCACATAATTGAAATAAAATATCTCAATGGCTACAAACACCATTTGTCAAGAATAAAGTGGAGTAAGTGCTATTTCAAAAATTCATACTAACAGGCTTCATAAACATGGATTATTGGAATGTTCTTCTGATTGATACCTACTCAAGCATTTTAAGTGTGTGGCTTTTATTCTCTGCGTTTGCTTGAGTGAAACCACTTTCGGTACCAAGCTACATGTCAGCCCCAATTTTCCAGGGTATTACAGATGCACGGTCTTTCCTGCTGGGAGACGGGTCAGGCAAGTCAGAGCAGGTCCAAAAGGCCCGTGTTAATGCACGGGCAGGGAAACCATTATGCAGCTGTTGGCGTCCCCAGAGTGGAGTGCTCCAGGAACTGATGCCCCTCAAATCTGAGTGATGGTCCAGGAGGAACTTGGAGAGAGAGATATCCGAAGATTCTGCTCATCCCAGCAGTGTGGAGGAGCCCAGTCTCCAGGCTTCTGTCCTGAACATATCAACCATCGTATTTCTGTCAACTTATAAGGGAAACACTAAATAATTGGTTATCGGTGTAGTTATGCTGGTTTAGTCATTCATCAAGAAATATTTAGAGTACTCTAGTATGGATTGTGCTGCCCTTGACATTCAGGACATAGTGGTGGACATGGCTGAACAAGTCTTTAAGCTTCAGGGGGCTTAGAATCTCATGGGGGAAAACAGACAATATAAAAATCAACCATGAAATGAAATAGACATGATATTTGCTAATTGTGATTGCTGCTGTGAAGGATTAGACAGAATGAGGAAATGTCAAGTGACTGCAGGGTGGACAGAGGATATGGCTTTAGAGGTTGTGAAGTCAGGAAAGACCTCTCAAGAGGGGGCATTTAAGCTGAATCCTAAAGGATGAGAAAAAGTCATATGTGAGGAGACTTCCAAGACTGAGAGAACAGGAAATGCAAAGCCCCTGGGGTTAGAAGAAGCTGAATCTGTTCAAGGGGCAGCAATTGTCCAGTGCAGCTGAGCAGATGGGCAGAGACTAGTAGGGAATGACTGCGTCAAGGAGAGCATTGGCAGCAGAATTTAGGTCTGCATTTATTTCAGTTAGGACGCCAATAAATTGTTTAAAATAAGGACTGTGGACAATTGCAAGAAAACCCCCACTTCACTCCTCTATTGGGTGTTATTCCATCCTGCTACAAATTAAATCTGGACGTGTTTCCCCTCCATCTAATATTTTTCATTCAACTGCTGATCCTTACAGTGATTCCCACCGGCTTTCTCATCTGCTCCTGAATTCTCCCTCTCCAAATCTATTTTGGACAGACATTCCAGCCCCTGTTCTCCTGTCTTTTCCAAGTTCCTTGTACCCCCAACTTCACTCTGGGTCCTCCTCTAATATGGTGGAAAAGGCCCTTTGGACACTGCTGCTGATTTCCTAGAAGCAGTGTTTACTGTGCACAACAATCAGCAGGGCTCAGGTGATGAGAGGCTTTTCTTGCTGCTCCTTCTAAATGCTGGGGTGACAAGAATGTTCTGAAAGTTGCATAATTTTAGTGCAGAAACAGATTAATACCTGCCTTCAGAGTAGAAGTAATTTAAGTTCCTTGATTCCAGAGGTCCTTTTCTGTCTGGTTCACCACAGTATCTTAGTACCTAGCACAGTGCTTAGCATCCCATGAATAAGCATTCAGTGAAAACAATGGAGGAACAAATGAATCTTGTGTATTCATGAACAGACACAGGAAGGCTTGTTGCAAAATATTTAATAGAGATTATCTGGGATGTTGACTCTGAGCTGGGGATGTTTACTTGGGGTACCCTTTGGAATAACACCTGGAGAAGAAAAGGGAGGGGAAGCAGAAGCAGACATGAAGAGATGTGTGATGCAGCCCAGCAACAGCCTCAGACCACCTTGCATGGTCATCTGGGATATTTCCTTCAAAATAATCTCAAGAAAGCTGATACGGCCAGACCTTTACTGATCAGCCCTCCAATGGGAGCTGCCCTGGGAAAGAGCACGACTTTAGCTGAGGTGAACGCTGCAAGTGAGGTCATCTGCCAAGAGCCTTCCCAGTAGCTGATACCACCAGACCTTCAGTGAACTGGGAATCTGGGTGGTGCATGGCAGTGTTCAGTGCAGAAGCAATTCTACACATGTTGAGATTTCCTTTTTCTTACAGGTCTTGATGCTTCCAAAAAAGTTAAAGGGAATGAAGCGATCTCTGCCTTAATTTAGGTTGCTCATCGTGTGGTTTGATGGAACATTGGCAATGGTCTGGTGGGGAGGGAAGGAGTAGAATCCTGGCTCTGTCATGTATTACGTGTGACTCTGGGCAGGGGACAACTCTGTTTTCTAGGCTCTGCTTAACCTCTTTGGGCCTCATTTTATTCTTTAATGGAACAGGGTAGCTAATGTTCATCTCAAGGGATCGAAGTGGATGATGCATAAGGAAGCTCTGTGCAGTTTAAAGGGCAATGAAGAAAGAGGAAGGGGAGGATCTTGTCCCTTTTGAAAATAGATGAGGAGCATTAGCCTAACAGGGAGTGTGTGCCAAAGCTCTCTGCAGTGGAAGGCAGGTGGATGAAGACCATGCTCTCATTCCTGTGAAAGCCTGTTCACCACACACTTTAATAGATGGCATGCCATCACACAGCCAAACTCTATTCTCAAGGATCTTACAAATTTGAAGATAAGTAATTGGCAATGCGGTAACCCAGGAACATCAATGTGATTTCTCCATTAGGAACAGTAGGCACAGTGCCCACAATACTTTTAAAGAATGCACAGCAACGTTTTAATTTCTTTTAAAATCAGAAGGAAAAATTACCTTTTAGGGTAGAACACTGTACTCATCTTTAAACCAGAATTGTCACAAAATGTAATTTTTAAATTTATTTATGGAAAAAGAGGCTCATGAAGATACACGTACCCAGGACCCGTGGAAGTGACAGACACTGAGGAATCAAGGTACTTTCTATACAGAAGGAAGAAATGACAAACTATCTCACAGGGTCTAGGAGCCCCTGCTGGAGGAGAAGATGCTTCTCTGCACACTCGGACAAATGGGGGCGGAGAAGAAATATGTGTGCAAGGGAATCGAGGTGTGAAACCTCACGATGCATTCAGGGACTATAGCAGTACAATATGGACAGAATTAAATGGGACGAGGGAAAGGGACGCTTCCGGGAGTGGAGCCTGGATCAAGTCTGTCTTAGAAGCCAGGCAAAGGACTTAGCAGTTTATCCTGAGAGGGACTGCAAGCTTCTGAAGCTTGGGTTTTAGACTGAAGCAACTTGATACAATTTGGATTTAGAGAAATAATGCTGCGGCTCAGTGGAGAAGGATTGGGGAAGAGAGAATGGAGCTGGACATGCTCCCATGAGCCTGAGCTCTAGCCACCCTGGTGGGGGCTTGTGTGGGCACTGGTCTATCCCACACTGCGTGGGGGCTGGCACGGGAGGGATGTGTGCTCCTGCTGAAACCACTGGCAAACACTTTTACTTTTGTTGCCTAAAGAATGATGTAAATGGTTCAGGGGCAATGAATCACCATCCTCCTAGGTCCATCTTTCAAGTAAAAATTCTGAAAACCGGTTAAGAGTGTTAAGAGGTCCAAAATAGTGTGTTATAGACAGACATATGATACGTCAGGAAACTTGCTAGACATTCATTTAAAGAGGTATCTTCTCACGAGCCCTTGCAAGAATGTGACCAAATTTTTTAAAACTTATTTTCTTCAAATGTATAAATATACACACACACACATATATATATACTTTTATACTTTACATATATATGTGTGTGTGTGTGTGTGTGTATATATATATGAACTGTTGCTATGTATATATGAACTGTTGCTATGGCAGCCTAACAGCCTTTTGGAATGGTGCTTAGATTGTAAAAGTTAGAGCCCCTAGAAAACGTAAACTCACTAGCCCTGCCACAAGTGTTCTAAATCTTCCAAATGGTGGCATCTGCCAGATGTCTAGCTACAGTTGTCTAGATCCTCAGCAGACACAATTAACTGGTGGCAGATTTTAGTATGGCTAGTTCCTTTTACTTCCTTGCTTTTTCAAATTCGCTTTAGCTCTGAGTCTCCCGCTAGACACAGGATAATTTGGCTTAGTAGCCAGGAAAGGAAGTGGTGATTCTGTGGCTCAAGAATCACATAAGACCAGAGAATACAGGCAGGGGTCAGTAAATATGTGTTTAATGTATGAATGAATTAATGAATGGCCAAGAAATAATTCCTTGGAGATTCTACTCCACTGCTCTCAGGTTCAATTGCTTTCTTTGGCTGAGACTGTCTGTTATCTGTCACCCTGTAGATCCTAGGGACCCAGTCTGCAAGGAGCATGCACATGTCTTGGCCCAGAGCATAAAAGAGTTCCAAGAAGACTTTCAGGATTTATTTGAGTGAGTGAAAGAATGAATGAATGAATGAATGATTACAAGAAAACAATCCATTTAGGCCCAGGGCATATGACTACAAAACCATAAAACACCGCCTTCTTCCTGCTTGTCATCCTGTTCAAAGTCCCTTTCACTTTGAGGACAAACTACCCCTTGCCATGAAATGCAGGGAGGAAACACACAGGTAACCTGAGCAGTGCTCAGATGCTTTGATCTTTAAAAGAAGAGTATCCTATACCAGCCTTTGAGAGGCCATGTTGACTCTGACAAACTGAACATGAGAGATAATGCTGTCTAAATGGCTGGTTGTCGGAAATGAAGTGATTAGATTTCAACAGGATTGCCTGTTACCACCCTGGACTACAGGGCCGGGAAGGCAAGTGCAGAGAGCACGCTCACCTGCCCAAGAAGCTCTTGCTGAGCACTTGAGAAGGCAGAGAAAATCCTTTCCTGAAGATCAAGTGGCCCAAAGAGGGGCACCTCCAGCCATCTATATCCTGGGGATGGATCCCCATCCTGGGGATGGATTTGCTGCATATGGGCATCTCAGGGAAACTGACAATGAGAAGAACCTATTATCCATTTTGAGAACATCTTGGGTTATCTCACTAAATCAGTGCTGGGGAGATGAACTGCACTCCAGTCTCCAGGTAACTGACATCCAAACTGTATCTTGATTAGGGATTAAATTCATAAAATCATTGCATAGAACATAAAAAATGATTATTTAAAATTCAGTGTCTCCAGATGAAGTATTCATAGGAATTTATTGTGCTATTTTGGCAACTTTTCTGTAGGTTCGAATAGTTTNAAAAAAAAAAACATTTTAAATCAAATGAGTGCAAGCAAAACAAACAAGGGAGAAAACATAATACTTTTTTTCTTTTTAAAATCAAGGTGGCTGGGCACATTGGCTCAGCCTTGTAATTCCAGCACTTTGGGAGGCTGTGGCCGACAGGACCTCGAGACCAGCCTGGCTAATGTAGCAAAACCCCATCTCTACTAAAAATACAGAACAATTAGCCAGCTGGGGTGGCGCACGTCTGTAATCCCAGTTACTCTGGAGGCTGAGGCATGAAAATCGCTTGAACCTAGGAGACAGAAGTTGAAGTGAGCCAAGACTGCACCATTGCACTCCAACCTGGGTGACAAAGTAAGACTCTGTCTCAAAACAATAAAATAAATCAAGGTGTAAAACAGTGTTTATAGATGGGTGTAATCTGTGTATATGAATGTGGAGGAAGTGGCTATATGGATGTGTATTTTTTTAACTGCCCAGAAACTGTCTGGGAGTCACACAGAAAACTGACAATAGTGTCTTCCAGGGGAGGAAATCGAAGGCCTAGAGTATAGGAATTGAAGAAGACTTAATTCTCTCCAGACTCTTTTTCACCATCTTTATCTATTTTAGCCATTTTAAATATTTAAACATATCTATTTAAGGATATATAAAAATAAAAGCAAATATTTCATGGAACATCCCACCTAGTAATGACACATACTGACTTAACTTCTATATCATTCCCTTTGCCTGGAAAAACCTTCCTGGTCTTCTCCTGATAAATTCTTACTCATGATCAAGTCTAAACCCAGAGGTCACCTCCTCACTGAATCTCCCCGTGATTTCCCCGGGCAGAGTCAGCCCCTCTGTGTTCTCACGGATCCACGGAACTGTCTAAAAGGAACTCCGTACCATGGTTATTTGTTTGCCAACCTGGATCCACCACAAGAAGAGGGGTTCTTTGGAAGCAGCAGTACGGTTTCATTGCTGTACTGATACAACACTGCCTTACTAAGTTACTTCATGCATTGATTTATTATTGTATCCCCAGTACCTAGTCCAAGGCCTAACATACGGATGTTCTCAAGGTGGTTGATGAGTGAACACAGGCAGAGTCTTTTCCCTCTAGTCATTGTTGCCCCTCACTCACTGGATACATTCAGCCATATCCTGCTGCATTAGCCAGAACCAGCTATGCCTCCTTTAAAACTCAAGTGGAGAGGAGAATGTGAAGAAACGGGAATGTGTATACACTGTTAGTATGAATGCAAATTAGTACAACCTCCATGGAAAACAGTGTAAAGATTTCTCAAAGAACTGAAAATAAAGCTACTTTTCAGCCCAGCAATCCCACTACTAAGTATCTATCTAATGGAAAAGAAATCATTATATCAAAAAGGCACCTGCACTCATGTGTCTGTTACAACACTATTCACAATAGTAAAGTCATGGAATCAATCTCAGGGCTCATCAAAAAATTACAGGATAAAGAAAATGTGGTATATGTGTGTATGTATATATGTGTGTGTATATATACATATATATGTGTGTGGATATACACACATATATACATTCTATACACACATATATATGTAGAATATATATATATGTACACATACACACACACACACACACACACACACACTACATTATTTTTATGGCAGCATAGTACATTATGAAATGCTACACAGCCACATACTATATAGCCACAAAGAATACTACACAGCCATAAAAAAAGAATGAAATCCTATCTTTCGCAGCAACATAGATGAAGCTGGAGGCTAATATCCTAAGTGAAAAATCTCATAAACACAAAATCAAACACTGCATATCCTCGCTTATGAGTTGGGGGAGGGTTGAAAAATTACCTATTGGGTACAACGTTCAATAGTTTTGTGATGCGTATACCAGAAGCCTAAACTTCACCATTATGCAGTATACTCACAGAACAAACAAGTACATGTACCTCCTGAATCTATTATTAAAAAAAAAACCAAAAACCAACCAACCAAAAAACCTCAAATAGAGATTTGGGACATGGCCATACCAAAATGACTGTAATAATAATTGCCCTTCAACTCCCTTCCATCCCAGCTTGGTTAAGACTGGAAGCCAAGGTGCAAAAGAGTTGGACAAGACCTTGATCAACAGGAGGCACTACAGTGCTGTGCTTAGGAGTGGAGACCCTGTCTCTACCCATTGCTCATGGTGGGCTTTCTTCAGCAAGTTCTTTAACCTCTCTAAACCTCAGTATCTTTGTCTACGAAAGAATCATGACCCCTGCACATAGCAGCCAAAGTCTTGGTAACGTCAAACAAGATAATAAATGTAAAGCACGTAGCACAGTGTCTGGTACAACAGCATGCTCAGAAAATATCAACGTCACTGACCTCTCTGCCCAACACCAGCTAAATAAAGCAAGATCAAAGAGGCACAACGTTGGTTGAAGTTTTTCCTTTAGTAATGATTTTGCGCAGGGGTTGGATGTTCAGTTTGCCTATCACATAAGAGCTTCATGTTGATTGTGGTGATGACAGTCACATTGTACACACTGAAGAGGTGCAATGTGTAGGCAACAAGTGAACTGAGCGTCTGTTTATGATTCTGATGATACCAGATACAGAAAGATAACTGGCCTTCTCCACAGTGGCCTACATCCCGAAATAGGAAATATGCATTCACAGACAGACCCAGCAGCACAGGGGGTTAGGAAGCAGGCTGCCAACACTTCAAGCTGTCAGGGACAATGCAGAGCCTGGTGGGTTCTGCAGCACAGGTGAGCTGCTCCCAAAGCAGCTTTCTTGGATTGACTCCTATGCAAATGAAAGATAATTGGGTGACCTGTGACCAGCAATTCCTGCTGGTTATTACTCAGCAGGATGCCAATGTGTGTACACTTCTCTTGAGCAAAGGGCAAATCCCTTCCACTTCTCCAAGATGTTCATTTCTAGGCCCCTGTGACCTATTGAAAACTCAGAAAGGTCACAGGGCTCAGAAGCCTTATTCTGTACTTGCCCTGATAGTTCCTCCTCTACTGAGGGAGGGTACCTAAGTTAGGTGTGCTAGAAATGGAAGCTCAAGCTCCAGTGGATTTCACTGTAAGTTAACCAGAGCACCGATCCTGTGAGCCCGTGCCAAATTTGTTTAAAGTCTCTCTCGGTCTTTCCTTCCCACTTGGATTTTGACTGCTATATGCAATTACCTGACCGTAAACTCCTTGAGGAAAGGGAAAATGCCCTTTCATCTCTGCCTGCCTTTGTGGCAGCTCATAGGTGCTTGTTCTAGAAAGCCTGGCATCTTGAACTGCTTGGGAATCAAGAATCTGAGTCTTGGCTAAAGTGACCGGTTAGTTTTGTTCTTCAAAATTCTTACAGTGTGATCAAGAACACCTGCTTTCCCCAACCAGGCACAGAATTCTTTTCCATCAAAGAAGCTTATCCTAAAAAAAAAATCAAAGGATTGTTCCATCTGCATTCCTGCTGTTTTTTGTTTTGTTTTGTTTTTTAAAGATTTCATGCCACCAGCATTGAAGTAATTTACCTTCCTCTCCTTGCAATAAAAGCTTTACAGAACTCTTCAAAATAGACTGTTCTTAATTCCCAGGTTAAAAAAAAAATCTAACAGATTTCTTAGACATGAAATTAAATTCAAGTACTTTCTATTTAACATCTGACTCTGATTCATTGATACCTCATTCTAATTGTCCCTATTATCTAGAAAAATAGGAAGTGTCACTTGCACGTCTTACTGATGAATTCAAAAGGCCGATGAAATGAAGAGCCCCACTTGGCTCAGCAGAAATGAAGTGATCATCATTCACAGACATAACCACAGGAGGGATACACTTCCTCTGCTGAGCCAGGCTTCAGAGCAAATGAGTGCAAAATAAGCAAATGCAAGAGGAGTCAGTCATACAATTTCCAAATCGTTCTGAAGCGTTCGTAGGGGAGTGCAATTTTGCTTCTAGGATAAGTGTTTTCATTCATTGGCGTATTCCCTCAACAAATATTGACAAGCGCATAAGAGGTAGGGACTCCCCAAGTTGAAATTTTCTCCCAAAACAGACCCACATTAACACATAGTGTAAAATACCTGAGAAATTATCGAAATTTATAGTTCCCAGTCACAGGGGATTACCATCTATTTAACAACAGCTTGTGTCATGTGAAGGAGAAGCCCCTGGCCTTACGTGGAGATAATGGTGTTTGCCCATAATATGGGAGATTCATTCAGGAGAAAGGCAGACGGGGAGAGTGGTAAAAGACACAAGCACTGACTAAAGTCAGACCTCCCATATATGCAGATTTCAAGGATAAAACTTACAGTACTATGGCCACAGACAAGTTACTTATCTTCTCTGATATGCTTTGACTCTGTGCCCCCACCCAAATCTCATCTCAAGTTGTAATTTCCATGTGTCGAAAGAGGAACCTATAATTCCCCACATGTCAAAGGAAGAACCTGTACTCCCCAAATGTGTAGGGAGGAAGGGGATTGGATCATGAAGGCATTTTCCCCTATGCAGTTCTTGTGATACTGAGTGAGTTCTCGCAAGACCTGATAGTTTTATAAGGGGCTCTCCTCCCTTCACACGTACTTCTCTTCTCTCTTCTGCCACCTTGTGAAGAAGATGCCTGTTTCTCCTTCCACCATGATTGTAAGTTTTCCAAGGCCTCCCCAACCATGCAGAACTATGAGTCAATTAAACCTCTTTCATTTATACATTACCAGTTTCAGGGAAGTTATTGATAGCAGTGTGAAAACAGACTAACACATTGTCCAAGATTGAGTTTTCTCATTTATAAAATGTTGGATATTAATAATACCTACGACATAAGGCTTTTGCAAGGATTAAGGGGAGTGATACATTTAACGTCCTTAGTTACCTGACTTACAATAAACATGCAAATCCTGTTAGCTGCTGTTATTTCATCACTTTTCTCTGTGTAGTCACCTTAGTCCATCTTCCTCACATTTAATTAAAAATATACTGAGGGTCCCTATTCATTTGCTTAATAAGTACTTACTAAGTGCATACTTTGGCCCAGATACAGTACTTAAAACTGGGAGCACAATGGTCCCAAATAAGTCCTGTCCTCAAAAATCTCTAGGTCTAGCTGGGAAGACAGACCACTAAACAGACAATTACAGTCCAATGTAGAAATCACAGTAAGTGGGGTAATCCCTGGCTGCTAAAGTATGGTCTAGGTAATCTTAGGCTATTATAAAAACTCCTTAGAGATAGTGAAGTCCAAGCTAAGATATAAAATTCCTTAAGAGTCCTTATGAGGTGAGAGAGATTATGAGGCTTTGGGGAAAAAATGGCTGTGCCCTATGAGGAGATCCTAGAGTGGATATATATAATACAGGCAGGGTGGATAGGGAATAGCAGCTGAGAGATAAATCTGGACAGCAGAACAGTACCCCTTTCTCATTAAAGGATGCTAGAAGCTTGTTAAGAAAAGCTTATATCTATCATTTAAAGGGAATGAATGGGAAAGAAACATAATGTATAGATTTAAGGGCATTGTTCGGGATGTATATATGGTGGATCACGTTGGAGCTGATGAGCTAGAAATAACCTTGGAGGCAAAAAGACCTATTAGGTAACAATTTCAGTAATATTGTAGAAAGAAGGCTGGACTTGCATTTGAATGGTGGCAGTAGGGATAGAGATAAGCAAAACTATTTCAGAGATAGGCAGAGAATAGAATGAATATGAATCAAGAGGATTTAACTGCTATTGGAGATGAGGGGTTGAGAGGCTTAAAGTAGCCGGCCCATGTTTCTATTCTGAGTGAATTTTGATACTACTACAGAAATGTGGGACCCAGGAAAAACCTGGATTTGACATATGTAATTAAGGCATCCACTGGACATCCACATGGAGATGAGCCATAGACTCTTGGATAAGGAGGTCTAGATTCCCCAAGAGTGGAAAGTCACACTGGTAGAATTAATTCTTAAATTTCTATCTGGATATTTAGATGTGTCCTATGAAAATTGCTCCAGTTACCACTCAGCAGATGGAGAAGGTACATGGATTAATAGAATCCTAAAATATAAGAACTGTTAGAAATCCTAGGTCCAGCCACCCTGGTGGCCCAGTAAATGGAGCATTAATCTCATAGCATAGACAGTGAATAGCAGAGTTGGGTCTGGGGGTTGAAATCAGGCCTTCTGGCTCATGATGAAGGGCCCTGTCATTTGAAGTCTAAAAGGTTCAGCCTCCTAGCAATCTCATTTCCTTGTGGGATATAAGCTACCTTGCTCTCATTTTAAGACTTTATTTTCAAAAGGAAAGGGGAAAAAAAGCAACATGGCAATCATCTTAGTTGGCTTCTTCAGCCAAATCCTTGCTAAAGAATTATAGTCCCTTTGGTTCCATCTTTCTCCTCCAGATCTTACTATTACTAGCACATAATAAATGCTCAATAAAGAGAATCCGATAACATCAACCCTGAACAATCACATTCCTCAATACCGAAAAAGGTTGGCCTTTCTCTCCCTCTCAGATTCTACTTTTGCCTTTAGTGAGGGTCCAAATCAAGCCACATTTGAGAGATGGACCAATGGCATAATTTCCATCTTGATATGCATAGTAACATGTGAATTGTTCAGTAATGTTAGTCCATCTTACCATCTTCACCCATTGGATACTTGCTGCCAATTTCTGTAACACACTCCACCCATCTGATTGGTCACTCAACAAATGACAACTGGAAGGAATGTCACAGGGCCACTGAGCCGAAAACACAGTGATTTCTGCAAAAAGTGAAAGGATCATTAGTAACCTAGTGGTGGCGTGAATTGAACAAGTGATACACTATTAAACATAGTTGCATACAACGGATTTTTCTCTTAGAAGATGACAATCCAGGTGTGCAAAGAGAGATAAACAAATTACTAAAATTATGTGAAAAGTGAGAAAAATTTGTCATGGATTTACAAGTACCACTGGATAGTTTGATTAACCATATGTGCATTTAGTACTTTGATAACAATGTTAACAGCAATCCTACACACAACGTCTTATAACATGCTGTATAATTCACATACGTTTGCTCTTGCACTAAGAACAAGCTGATGGCGGAAGGTATGAAGACTTGGCGCCCATTTCTGATAGAACCTATGTTCCAATGTCCAAAGCAATGTCTTCCTTCCTAAAGTGAGAGCACTGTTCTGGTGTTGACAGATTCTCACGAACAATCGGCTCCAGGATGAAGAGTAGCAGTAGCGGTGGTGGTGATAGGAGATGCAGTCCCCACTCCGGCAGACCGGAGTACTGGGCTGACAGGGTTGCAACTCTTTTCGAGATTGAATTTCCCCCCACCCACACCACTACATTCTGGACTTTCTGTGTGGGGGCTGTGTTCTGCCTGGATTCTGGTCTGATTCATCTTCCTATCTTCCAAAATGTCTAACACATTTCCTAGCCCAGAGCATCTGTTCAATGCATATTTGTTGAGTGAATAAAGAAAAGAATATGGAGTGTCTCAACAGCTGTCATCTTTAAAAACTGAGGCACTGAACCAAGAAAGGTACCAGCTGGTATAGCTTCCCTAACACAACAGCATAAAGGAGTTCTTGAATGTCCTTCATCTCTAGGCTTCTACCTTCTAGGATCAACTCAGCCTGTGTTAGGGGCTTAAACAGCTTATTTCTTCGACTTGACTTCATTTCTTTCCAAACCTCTTTTCTTGTCTGAATTTGCTTCCGTCTAATATTCTACACACAGCCTTCTCCAAAACAAAAAACAGGCCAACCAAAGCCCTTTTTAGTGAAGGACTGTGGATGGACCTTAGATCTGCTAAAATTTGTTCAGAGAGCCTGGTTTTGGTGACTGTAGCGTGATGAACAATAAAGCTGTCCTCTTGTGTGCTATTTCTCCAAAAATTACTCAGGAAAGAGTAACACTGAAGTTATTCCCATAGGCACAGGGAGTCATGGGGGAAATGCCACATGCAGCAGTTCACACAATGCATACCAGATGAGGAAGGACCCTGCTTGTCAACCACGTTACATGCTGCAGCCACTCTCCAAAAAGACCAATAACCCAGATCCTCCAATAGGTATGCTCTTGTGCAGTCTCCTTATATGGAAATATGAGCTGGCTCTGCATAACAATGAAATAGCAGAAGTGATACTATATGAACCACAGGAGAGGGATCTCCACCCTGGCGAGTCCAAAAGGTGGATCATGAAACCAAAGAAAATTATTCTTGAGACTTAAGATTCAGCAGTATTTGCCTTTTTATGTAAACTTGCTTGGAACCCATTACTACTTTCGTTTTTCCAATATCTCCCTTTCAGAAAGGGATTGCCTATCCTCCATCTGCCCTACCATTCTATTTTGGAAGCACATAATTTATCTGATTTCACAGGTTCACGGCTGCAGACAAATGTTGCCCCAGGATGAGTACTTTGAGTCTCACCCCTACTGATTTTGTCTAAGGATGAATAGTACCCTGAGTCTCACCCATACTTATTTAGATGAGAATTTGGACTTTAGACCTCAGGGTTTATGCTGAAACAAGTCAAGATTTTAGAGGCTGCTGGTATAGAGTGAATGTATTTTGCATGCAAGGACATGGATTTTGCAGGATTAGGAGTGAAATGTTATGGACTGAATGTTTTTGTTCTCCAAAATTCACATGTTAAAGCACTAACCCACAATGTGATGGTATTCAGAGGTGGGGCCTTTGGGAGGTAATTAGATTTAGATGAGTTCATGAGGGCAGTCATGAGGGGTTGGGCTCCCTCAAGAAAAGGCAAAGAAAGCAGAGTTCTCTGTTTGTTTCTGCCATGTGAAGACACAGTGAGAGGAGTCTTGTCTGCAAACCATGAAGAAGACCCTCACCAGGAACTGAATCTACTGGTCTCCAGGACTTTGGGAAATAAAGGTCTGTGCTTTAAACCACCCAATCTGTGATATTTTGTTATAGCAGCATAAGCTGACTAATACAGGAACCCTGTAACCTATCTCGTGCTCTTTGAAAGCTTGTTCTAGGAGAAGTTGGCTGCCATGTCAAAATTTCAAATACTCGATATTACCATGTTGTGAGAAAGCTCCAGCCAGCCAGGTAGAGAAGCCGCATGGATGGAGAAAGAGGTATCAATTCATCTCCAGCTCTTTCAGCCTTCCAAGCTGAGGTGCCAGACAGGTGACTAAAAATGTCATCTTGGACACCTAATCCGTTCAAAGCTTCATATAACTCCAGCCATCTGACTACATGGCAGGAAAGAATAAATAAGAATACCTAAATGAATTTGCTCAACCCACAGAACTATAATAGATAGTAATAAATAGTTGTTATAAGCCATTAAATGTTAGTATGGCAAGTTACTCAGCAACAGAAAGATAACTGGAATGTTATAAACAGGGGTGGAAAAGATATTTGCAATGTGTCTCACCAATGAATTACCTTTAAACACATAAAACCATCCTGAGTATTATGAACGCCATCTCACTCTACAACACAAAAAGGTAAGACTCTTGCTGAAACTGTACAGCCAATAATGCCCAGGGTAGGGCTGAAATCTAGCAGTGCTGACTTCATAATCCATATACCTTCTGTTTTCCTTCTCTAGTCTTCTGTTAATAATGCAGCTATTGCTGGGTGCGGTGGCTCACGCTTGTAATCCCAGCACTTTGGGAGGCCGAGGCGGGCAGATCATGAGGTCAGGAGATCGAGACCATCCTGGCCATAGTGAAACACTGTCTCTACTAAAATACAAAAAAGTAGCTGGGTGTGGTGGCGCGTGCCTATAGTCCCAGCTACTCAGGAGGCTGAGGAGGGGAATCGCTTGAATCCAGGACATGGAGGCTGCAGTGAGCCGAGATCATGCCACTGCCCTCCAGCCTGGAAAAATAGCAAGACTCCATCTCAAAATAAATAAATAAATAAATAAATAAATAATAATAATAATGCAGTTATTACTGTGCCCAGCATGTTTAAAAAGGTTTACTTCTCAAATCTATAAAAAATGGATTAAACTCCCCACTTTGTCTTGTATTCTTTACGTCCCTGAAAAAATGTTTCCTGTAGAAATCCTTTCACCAAAAGCCTGTGCAGTCAATCAAAAAAGCTTTGGAAAAAAAGCAAAAATAGTTGGAGAATTGTCTATGAATTCTAATCACTACAGACATTTGAGAAAGAGGGACTGTGGATTCTGTGAAAAATTTTGGTATACAATTATATCATGTCTCTTACAAAAGAAAAAAAAACGAATGTACAAAATCCAAGTTGTTCTTTATGCTTCCAGCATAGTTGATGGAGGTAAGACGGTAAGACGGCTGTGTGGGCTATGGCAGCTCATCTGTTTCTGCATTCTCTGCATTGGTCTTCATGGCTGGAATGTTCATTTTCCTTCATCTTCCCCACAGCTCATGACTCCCCCAGACTTGGAATCCTGTGTCCCCTTCTGAGCCAGGAAACTACACTCCAGCCTTGCTGCACCCACTTTCTACTTACTCTTGGGACTCCTCTGTCATCTCCCCAGCTCTGCACACCATCACTGGCTGTCTACAAGTACAGTGCCATTGTTGTCTATCAGCCCTTCCATTATTGCGCTTGGCTGCCCACAGCACTAAGCCTCTTAGGGGCTCAGAACACTACATGCCATATACTATTTCAGAGAGACTGAGAAATCAGGAAAAGAACACTGTGAAGCCAGAGTGTATAAAGCGGGATAAAGGATATACTCGGCAAGCATACCAAAATCAAGGAGGAGTCAGAGGAGGATACACCTGTGATGGTGGCACCTCCCTTTTGCTGAGCTTTGATTGTGTGGAAGGCTCGGTACCTGCAGAGCCATGTCCTTCCTTTTGCCGCTTTTTCTTTCTTAGGTTCTCCATTACAATGGAAAGAGTTGCCATTGAAAGGGGCAGCATAGCCTGAGGAGATGGTGACAGCTCCATTTTATAGATGGAGAAACTGAGGCTGAACGGCAAATGCCCAAGTGCATAAAGCAAGGAAGTAGCGTAACTGGGTTGGATCACTAAATCCAGCCCTTTTTCCCCAGGTTTAAGAACCCACAGGGAGACCCACTTCCCAGGGCAAACCATGCCTATTCCTGTGGTGTGCGACTACAAATGATTTCTTCTTTTTGCAAAAATGCAATGGGAGGGCCAGCTGCAGTGGCTCATGCCTGTAATCCCAGCAATTTGGGAGGCTGAGGCAGGAGGATCACATGAGCTCAGGAGCTCAAGACTACCCTGGAAAATATGGCAACACATAAAAAATTAGCTGGGGATGGTGGCAGGTGCCTGTAATCCCAGCTACTTGAGGAGCTGACACTTAAGGATCGTTTGCGCCTGGGGGGTTGAGACTGCAGTGAGCCAAGAAC
>NW_016107466.1:304127-363856 GCF_001604975.1 Cebus imitator | reverse complement strand
AAAAAAAAAAAAAAAAAAAAAAAAAAAAAATTCACACACACACACACACACACACACACAATGGGAAATTTTACATATTTTGGAACATAGTTGATTAAAGAAAACTGTAATTAAATGTTTACATATTACTGTCGTATAAACTTTCATTTGGTTTTTAAAACTTTCATTTGGCGAAGAAGTTGAACAACGAACATCCACTCTTTTACTTTTCCAGTGGCCTAGAACTACCAGTTTGCTTTGCTGATGTTGCTCTGTGCAGAGAGGAGAAGGGGCCACATATACGCAGTCATCCCTGTGTGTCTGCAGATGGGGGCTCTTCTTTTTTTGAGTGTCATATATTTCTGACATTGTTGAAGGGATGATTAAACTCAATTAATAATCTCCATTGGGTGTTTTTCTTTCCTGTTATTGTCAAAGTTCCAAAACCATATGGTAAAGCATATTTTGTAAGACAGGATTACAGATCATGAATTTTTTTTGAAAAACAGGAGAAGCAGGAAGCTATTGCAAGTGAGAGAACAAGACTTAAAATCAAGCTTTTCCTCCTCTAAGCTAGTTTGACTTTGGGCAAGAAAGAACCTTCTGAGACTCAGTTTCCTCACTATAAAATGGGGATAATAACAATTATTTTAGATAATCATTGTGGAGAATAATCAACACATGCAACACTTCACTTATACACTCAATAATCAACAGTTGTGATTATGAAAAGATATATTGTGCTTCTATGATTCTGCGTGATTAAACATTTTACTGTTTATTGTATATTTGCTATTCAAAAACTGCTATGATAGATGTGAAAGCATTTACACAGAACCAATATTGATATGTGCATAAATATTATCATACAATCTTATAACATGTAATTAGTATTAATCTATAAGAATTTTGTATCTTATTCTTTTTTCAGATGACGAAACTGAGTCTCAAAGAAATTTAGAGATCCGTCAAAGTTCCTGGACTCAGCTTCTGCTCCCACTGTGTGGTTAAGGGGTATCAGCTGCCCTCTGCTCATCCCTTCCTGCAAAACCTCCAAGGCTGGCTCCTTACTGCCTGTATAGAGGGTGATGCCCAATGTCTATCTGTAATTACAAGAAAACATCCATAAAGAGTTTCTGAGTTCCAAACAGATTTGACACAGTGGCCTTTTAAATCAAACTCTTACTATGATTATCTTCATTTCTATTTGGTAGTTTTTCTAAGTAAGCCATGCTTTCAGAGGCACCTAATGCAAAGTGACAACTTTCACCATTTTCCAAAGCGCCGATGGGCGAGTGTAGAGAGAGTCCATTGTCGCCATGGTAATTACTGCACAATACCTGATGGCCAATGGACGGTCAGGAGGCTCAGGCAGCCGCTGAATCCAGCATTGTCCAGGCCCGATAAAAAGACTAGAGGCCTTGAAAAGCCAGGGAGCAGGATCTCACAGCTCTTTCCCTAGGCCCTGAAAGGCCCATTGTGCTGCCACCATAAATTCTGGGTTCCCTGGGCACTTGACAACTGAAGCCAGGGACAATAGAATTCTTGTGTCCAACAAAACAGTCCTTGTCCAATGCCGGTCTTATCAGCCACATTTACAAATGTCTTTCGTTGTACCCAAATAATTCCCTATTAGAAGGGCTATTGGGAGCAGAACTAAATAAATATTCACAGCCTTTGTCATATCTTTGGGAAATGAATAAACAAACAGTCATCTAGCATATGAGCAAACCTCCCTACTCACTACATTTTATACGTATTTCTTGCACAAATTATGTAGCTTCACTTTCTCCCTTTAACTTAGTAACAGCAGCAGTACTGGACGCTCCAGTCTTATGTGCCACCTACTACACGCCAGCGGTATTATCGTGGTGGCGCTTCTACATGAGTTTTATAAAAATGACTCTTCCCCACAACACGAGAAATTTTATTTCTACCTCCTGAAAGAGGAGGAATTAGAACTTAGAGAAGTTAAAGAACAAGCCCAAGATCACCAAGCTAATTAGTATCAGAGTGGGAATTCCAATCTAGATTTCCCTTGCTCCAAAGACTCTTCCCTTCCCACTCTGCCATGATGATTTTGCTACTGAATAAAGAGGAATAAAAGTTGGAATAAGGGGAAATATCTAAGCACACCCACTATAAAAGTTACATGTAGGGAGAGAGACTATTTATATTATTAACAACTTGAGAACAGCTAGAATAGACGGAAAATGAAAAGACTTTTTCCAGGAGTATATATTTTATTTTTGTCTAAAATGCTAGCAATTTTACTTTTTAAACTTGCTTTTTTTAGGCGGAGGTGAGAAGACAAAAATAAGTATAAGCGTGCTGCCAGAAAGTTTTAAGGTGTCCATACGGTCAGTATGTAAAGCTTTCAAAAGAATTACTAGGGTGAGCAAAGCAACCAGCATGTACACAATCACATATGCTTCAGAATAACCTTAACCTCTTCTTCTGTAGTTGACTTTATTTTACTTATCTGTTTCCTTGTCATGTATGGATAAATATACAAACATTTGAAAGTAATGCATATGATCAAACAGAAATTCCCTTCTTGACAGAAGCCACCAACTAGAAGAATGGCGTTTTTTACATTTTAAAAAATTGACAAAATTCTAAATGGTTTCCTATCAAATCAGGAGATGCCCACACTCCTCATTTATTAACACAGCTTATCCATCTATCTCCTATCTGTCACCAGTCTCACCTGCCCATCTTACCTCCTGCTTCAGTAAGTGCTGTTGTTCCTAGGCCTGGCAGGCTGTGCACCTCTGTGCTTCTCTGCATCTGATCTCTTCTTCCATTTACTGTTAATGTGACTTTGACGGAAATTCTCCTTAGTACCTAGTATAAACTCAGAGGGCCTCAGGATTTTTTTGTGTCACATAGTGCTTTTTGATTTCTCCCACGATTAGAGATCTTTGTTATTTATGGCTATTTGGTCCTCCCAACTTTGTATCCAACTAAGCTGTGAGCTATTTGAGGACAGAAATCACATATTATGCTTAGTTTTATCTGGTCCAGGTTGATATGCTGCTAATCCTCCTCAGGGCTAGACTGTTGGAGAAATAAATGAATAGTAGTAGTTAAACAAAGAACGACCACAAACTTTTATACACACACACACACACACACACACACACACACACACACACACACATATATATTTCAAAGATTGAAAATATCTATTGCCTTTTATCTACTTGATGTCAAATGACAGGTATAATTTGTAATCTGTTTTCAAGTACTAAAATAATGTACTCACTTGGCACAAATTATTCAGCTTTGATAAATTCAATGTGGCACTGTTTGGTTTGTTTTCTATAATATTTTAATATTTAAAATCAGTAAAGTAGGCTATCACTTTGCAAATAATTGGCTATTAACAGGAAAAGACTGGGAAACCAGCAGGTATTTTCTGACTGGCATTAAATGCCTGTGATTGTGCAAGTACTAAGTTTGAAAAAGTGTGATCAATATTTTCTAAATACTTCACATGCCAAATGAAGCATTTAATCATCTTTGGAGATTTAAGGCATGAATGCGATCGTGTACACATGATGCTAACTCTCAGCATTTCTCTATCCCTGGGAGCTGAATGTTCCACAGACACAACTTAATCCAAAATTTATTGAGAATTTAATCTAAAATTTATTGAGAATTTCCAGTGGACAAGGTCCTGGGCCAAGTACCTTCCTACAACATACAATTTCATCTTATGACAATCTTATAAGTCAGGTACTGTGGTTTTTCTTTATTTCACACTAGGAAATTGGAGCAGAAAAAGACTGAGTAAAGTTGCCCTCAATTGCAAAGCCACTCACCAGTGAAGCCAAGATTTGGACACAGGCAGTTCGAATCTATAGCAATTCACCCAACAACTATACTCTACCGCAGTCTTTGGCTATACAGGTAATATAGGGCACTAAATTAGGAAAGTAGTCCAATGACTCAAAAGAAACAAGACTAAGGACTACATCACTTTACCAGGCTACCTAACTACCCAGAAAAAGCAGAAACCAACTACAAAGGAGAACCCATGAATGTAGGGAAGACCAACAAAGAACTTTAACCATACCCAAGGCCTAAGGTAGTCTAAAATTTTATCAAATCTGGGCAACTTTCAGGTAACCAAGAAATCTGCTTGTTTACAAGTTTCTGGAGTACGCAAATCTTCATATTCACAAAGTCAGAGAAGTACCGCACATGCACACACACACACACACACACACACACACACACACACGCACACACTGCAGTTTTTGTTGTGTGCCAGAAATAGTCACAGCCTGCTATCTTTTCAGAGTAAGAAAAGTAAACTGCATTGTCCACAGCAATATGCCTTATTTATGATATAATAGGAGACAGTTCCCTCTGGGGCCATTATACTCAGAAAGAAATAAAATAAGGTTTTTCAAAATTAAGTGGTACTATCCTTTTGCAATGTAAAATTAGGTTAAGAAAAAAATGCCATTTTGTTATTTACCTCTTCTTAGGCACTTATTCTGAAGATACAAGCTGTGCAAACTCTTCTTGTCTATAAACTCCACAGGGATAAGAAGCATGTATGTTTTCCTGTCCACTTTATAATCAGGTAGACAAAAGCACAAACTAAATGCTTTAAAAGAGCTTTCAAACCAACGACTTAGTAAATAAAAAACTGAATTCTGGACATAGTGGTTTCACCTATTTGCAAGTGCTTTGGAAGGGCTGCAGTGAATGGAGACTGATTTTCTTCTGGCACAAATTTGAATTTGGCCACAGAGGGGCTGACGTGAGCCACGGAAAGTCCAGCGGGGGCTCTCCATCCTCATCACACCTCATTAAGTAAACTGGATTCACTCAGGGTCGGCAGGGGAATCAGGCTATTAAATGTTCCAGTTTGCATTTGCGGCTCTTTATTGGTGGAAGAACATTCTTTATTTCTATGCAGAAATTTTGACATTCTTGAAGAATGGGAGAAATTATTTGTCAATATCGAGAATGTATTATTTTCATAGGAAGCTTTACGTAGGCTGTTCCGCCTTGATTTATTTGTAGGTCATATGTGTGTGTGCTTTAGATGTAAATGTGCCTGCACATACACACACACAAACACACATCCTTAAGGATGCATTTACTGTTTTATTTCTTTTCATTTTTTTTTTAATATTGGATGTTTACTTTTACTAACTCCATAGTTAGGAACTATAAAGAGAAAAAAATAATTGTCAACAGCTGTGTGGAGCCCGGTCATCTTACCAGACTGTGCTTGGATCATGAGTATGGAAATGACAGAAAAATGGTTCTGTTTGTCTGCAAATCAGTGGATCAGAGGCTTGGGGAGGTCTTCTTCTACAATATTCATTTGTGAATTCTTTATCTTATGGCTTCCATCAGGAAAATGAGTCTGGCTTTCTATACTTGATCTTAGCCAAAAGACCAAGAGGCAAGGAGGCTGGCTTTCTAAACAGGTTTTTAAAATGTGTCCTTGGCTTTTATATCTGCAAGTGTTCCATATATAGAAATATATCATAGTATCTATATGTGTGTTAGTACACACACACACACACACATGCACATGCACATGTGTATATACTATTCACAAGTTGGTCATTCATATTTGGAAACATTTCAGTCACATTCCTTATCCAGTAAATAAATAAATGTTAGCATTGGGTACTAGGATGGATTTGATGGGCAGTAAGATTCTTTCCTACTTTGAAATTACAGAGCGTTGTAATGGGAAAAATCATTTCCCCTGGCTAAAAGCATCCCACCTCCCTCCATCAGTGTTCCTACCACGCTTTGGGAAACGCAGAGCTAAGAGCTGTTATTTCTCTAGTATTCAACACGAGTTGGTGATTTCATGGGCCAAATCCAATACCATGATGCGGCCATCTTCAAGAGGACATTGCATGTGCAGAAGACCTTGGGGATCAGGGATGGGTCACCTTTGGCTCTCATGGTGATGTGTCAGCGAGATCATCAGAGAAGGCCCAGGGGACCCCATCTAGGAGCCAAACCAAGTAGGCATGCCCCCCAGCAAGCCAAGAGCCCAAGCTGTGGAATTAGAAAGACTCTGGCATGAGATGCAGCTGCAAGCTGATTCCTGTTTGGGCCTCTAGGACTCGTCAGAGCATCATAACCCCTCACACACGGGTGGTCAGCACAGAGGAGATCGTATGTGTACATCACGCTATTGTTTCTGACACAAATTTACTGTTCACTAAACATAAGCCAACACCATCATCAAAAAAGTTACAAGGACTCAACATAAAGAAATTAGTGCAATACCTAACACAACAGGGACCCAACAAATTACTAGATTTCTAGCTTTCAATGACAATGAATGGGGGAAATACAGAAGTACCTTTTCAATTCTTTTTCAGTCCTGTTGTCAGCAAAGAGAAAGTCTCTGTTTGCAGTGATTCCTGAATGAATTTTTTTTTTTTTAAACAAAGACAAGGCAGTCTCCGGCTCAGAGATGATTCAATTATGTTGTTTCCTTTTAATTATATCTGTTTTCTTTTGGGGCTGCCTCATATTTATGACAAGAGATACTGGCTTGCCAGACATGAGAGCAATATAATTTTCTCCAAACATATTTTTAAAATAGGAGAAAGTAGAAGGAGTCAACAGAAAATATTAAGTAAATGACAATAGGAGTGGTACCCAGATATTAGAGAAGACAAAACCTGAATGACTGAGGAGTGGGGAATATGGATCCATGGCACCACAATTATTTTATGGACAGGGAGACAGGGGCCCAAGGGGGACATGGGTGAGGAGCAGAGCCTACAACATCTAATCGCCCCAGACCCTGCCTCCAGCATCCCAGGATCTCTGTACCACATCTTCATTATTATCGAATGTCAGGTCAGCTATGTGAGGGGACTACAAAAAATAATCACAGTTCTCTTTCAAGGACAGAGAAGTTCGGAATGACAGGGAGAGACAAATGCCAGTCCCGACATGGAGGTGGAGGAGGGAGCAGACTCTGAAGCCCTCCAGGAAAGTAGGTCTTCATGAAGAAACTAGGTTGAAGACTCACCCAGCCCATTCGCCATCTCATACCCCTCCCTATGACTCATGCCATGCATATTACCAATGCCCTGTCTTATTCCAAAGAGAATTGCAGGCCACCTACAAAGGTGTATATAGTACAAACACATATAATACTATTTGTATGCTAAAAATGTGAAAAGGAGAAAGAACAGCATGAAATAATTTGAATGAAAGTCATATGCAAAGCTTGGGCTAAGAAGTCATATTAGTTGCAAGGGCTAAATCACAAAAGGGGCAGGGATACATGACCTGGCACAGGACCACAGGACCCATGAAGACAAAACTGGTCTTCAGCTGGATTGCAGCCACTCCAGGTCATGATCCCAGCATGCTATTTATCTCATTGGTTCTCACAGAGACGACCCTGTGCAAGGCATAAAGCAACATACTTTTTTTTTTTTTTGATGGAGTCTTGCTCTGTTGCCAGGCTGGAGTGCAGTTGTATGATCTTGGCTCACTGCAACCTGTGCCTCCTGAGTTCAAGTGCTTCTCCTGACCAGCATCCCCCGTAGTGGGGACCACAGGTGTGTGCCACCATGTCCAGCTAATTTTTATATTTTTAGTAGAGATGGGGTTTCACCATTTTTGCCAGGATGGTCTTGATCTATTGGCCTCATGATCCACCCACCTCAGCCTCCCAAAGTGCTGGGACTACAGGTGTGAGCCACCGCACCCGGCCCAAAGCAATATTCTTAAACATAGTGGAAAGAAAATCATTGAGCAGCTTAGAACAGCAGCACTGGCCCATGCAAGTGAGGGAAGGAGAGAGAGGAATAGATTCAATAGCCTCTTTCTGCCAGGAAGACTTGAAAGTCAGCACATCCTTCCCATGGCTGCTACAGGCGCACTCTACCAGGGGCCTGCTCATGCCACTCCTGGTTGCAAAGCCCTCAAGGTCTCTTTGGATTGGCCCCCTCTACTTTTATCAATAACCAAGCCTGCTTTGTTCCAAGTGCTGTGCTAAAGTTGAGTATCATATAAATAACCCCTATTTGAAAGTGGAGAAATCCAAGATGGAGAGGGTGAGTGATGATGTTACCTGCCTTGTTTGCAGGGATTCACATCCAGGCAGTCCGACTCCAGAGTGTCCACTCCTAACCACCACCACACTCTGCCCTCAGGAAAGGCTCTTCATTAGTGAGCCTCAGCTGGTCTTCGGCTTCACCTGGGGAAGCTCCTTCTAGGAATCATTATTTGCCTTAACTTACCATATTGTTTCACTCTGCTTCCTTCATTCCTACATTTGCCTCTGAACAAAATATCTCTTCCTCTTCCCTTTTCACAAACTTATCCTTGTCTTTCAAGGTCTTGGCCAAATATCACCTCCTGACAATCCACCTTCCCAACTACACACACACACACACACACACACACACACACACACACAAGCTTACACTGTGACTGTGGCTTCATCTCCACCAACCACTGTGATTGGCGGTGATAATGCCACAGTGTAATTCTGTGGACAAATGTTTCTTGAGCATCTACTATGTGCCAGGCATCACTCAAATCCCTGGGTACCAAACAGCTAAGATTGCTCTTTTTAATAGAGTATTCAGCCTCTGGTAGAGTTAAAAAATAAACAGAAAAATGAGCAGCAAAGAATTAGATAACTTACACAAAGAAAATTTTAAAAGGTTAATAAAACAGAGAAGAGATCATGTCTTCTTAGGACTCCATTAAACTAACACAACGCCCAGCAGGCAGCTGATGCTCAGTAACTATTTGATGAAATGAGAGGCAACACCTATGACTTACAACAACCTTTATCAGTCATTTTGTTCTTATGTCTTGGAACATTTTGTTGTTCTTAAGAAACCATTTTCCCAACGATTTTTTGCCTGATCCTCCAGTCCCTGCGAGGTTATGAAAAGCAGAAAACCTGTCTTCTGCATCGTGTTTATAGCTCCTGTGGTACCTACTTCGGAATCATCTGCATTTGCTGCAAACTATAAACACAGTGACCTGGACTTAAAGTTTGAGAGACATCACAAATCACAGGATGTAAGAGCCAAATGAAAACTCGGCAGTGATCTAATGTAATGATTTTACTAACCGTTCTTGGCAAAGACTCGTATTCCCGGGGTATCCCAAAGGTTGTTGCAGGGGCTGAGTTGGGATGGGGAGAGTTGGAGGGAGGATTTTAGGAATTCCTACAATTTTCTCCTTTCTTCTGTTTAATCCATAGAAGCTCTACTTTAACCATGTTATATGTTTTAGAGGTGAGGGTAAGATTTTCTTTACCAAAATCTGCATGACATTCAAGAAATCAACAGGAGAAGAAAACAAAAACAATGAATCGAGGAGTTAAATGAGTCCTCCGAATTTTTACAGAATCTCACTCTGAACAGATGTATATGTTTAGATACGGGCAGATGCATCCAACCACAGACAGATGATAAGGCATAGATAGAACAAATACACAATGTAAGTAGAGCACATATCTGGCAGTGGGGGTGGGTACAAGAGTGTGAAAGAAGGAGGTATTAAAATAGTAGTGAAGTATGCTTTCAAGGGAAGCAAAAGTCTTTCTAGCCCCACCATTCTCTCAAGAATTTTGTCTTCTTTGTAGCTCTGACCATTCATTCATTCATTATGGTTACTTTTTAAATAATTGTATATCAAGTATTTGTATGCACGCTGACACATAGAATTGGGATCTATGTAAAGGTGAGACAGAGAAAGAGAAGGAGGGAGGGAAGAAGAAAGGAGAAGAGAAGAAGGAGGGAAGAAAGGGAGTAAGGGAGAGAGGAGAAAAGGAAGGGAGGGAGGGAGGGAGGAAGGAAGGGAGGAAGGAAGGAGGGAGGGAGGGAGAAAGGGAGGAAGGAAGGAAGGAGGGAGAAAGGAAGGAAGAAAGGAAGGAAGGAAAAGGAAGGGATGGAGGGAGGGAGCAAAGGAGGAAGGGTGCAAAGGAGAAAGGAAAGGGGGAAGGAAGGGGGGAAGAGGAGGGAGGGAGAGAGGGGGCAGAAAGACAGGGAGAAAGGGAGAAAGAAGGAAAAGGAGGAAAGGAAGGAAATGAGAGATGAAGGGAAGGAGGAAGGGAAGGAGGGAAGGAGGGAGGAAGGGAAATTGGGAGATTAAGTAATCAGGTGAGTTAGGGGCTTTAAATGTCCTGCCTCTCCTCTGTTCCTCAGCACACAAGGATGCAGTGTCTTATGCAGAGTAATTGCAGGGTTCCAAAGGAGGCAGGTGGGTGAGAAGAATGAAGAGAGCTACCAAAATAAGACATGACTACAGAGAAAAAAAAAAAAAGAGAGAGAGAGGTGACGGCATGATTGGATCTATGAGACTGTCTATTTTTAGTGGCCTAAAGAAGACTCTCTCCAGTGACCTTGCCAAATTATGATGCAAACCGAGTTAATGAAAGCTCCCTCAACCTTCTTTTCGAAGTCAGCTCATTACCAGATCATTTCTGCAGACACATAGCCCAAAACCCTGTAACCTCATTAAAGAACTAATCCTAACAGGTTTGACCTGAAAGTGAGCAGATGGATTTACTCGAACAGTTTACTGTTTTGCTAGTGGTTTTTTTTTTTTTTTCCTGGAGAAACATTAAAGACCAGGTTAGCATTTCTAAGCCATTCGTTTTAATTTTTTAAACATTGTTTATTGATGTTGTTGTTTTGTCTTTCAGATAAATGCCACCCATTTTCAGAAATAAGAAAAATGCTCCGAGCAATTAAGAAAGATCCTTGCTTTCGATGTCATCTTAATTATTTAAATTATAAAAAATAGAATGAGAACAAAAAGAATTCTGATACCAATTCTATGTTTCTCTATGCATGTTTCAAGTATTCTTATATTATTAGGAAAGCGGGGCATTAGGCTGACTCCAAAGGGAGTAACTCACTTGCAGTAAAGGACCTTGTAGGTACTGCAATTCTTTGAAGTCTCATTAAATCTCACCCAGATTGCCAACAAGAAACGCTTTTTTATGTTCCCATAAAGCTACAATCACCTTGTTGAAATAGGAGAATGTTTAAGTAGAACATGATACACACCGTACATGGAATCACAGGCTTTCCCCAAAGTCACAATGCTGTGACTTACAAAGAGACATGGGAAAATACTTTGGGACTATTTCAACATGGTTCATTATGATGTCAAATCTCGACTCCAATTACAATAATGTAAAAATATTTCTGACTAATTTGAATAGTAGGAAGAAGAAGAAAATAAGGACAATTTATGAGTCAGAGTGAATGAATTATGGGTGAATTATTTCCTCTCTTCTTCTTCATTTCTAATAGAGTGGTTAATGTATTGTCTATTCTGGAAACACCTTTTAATCTTGTCATCACTTCAAGCCACGTGGAGTACCTCTTTCACATCGTAGCTACCTGAGCCGGCCACATCCAAAGTGAGTTGGGGTACTGATAGCAATACCTGAGCATCATCTTTCTTATACAGCCAGGAAAAACTACTCTGCCCAGAGATGCCCAAAGAATAAGCCAATTTATTCCAAAATAGAAACAGGAAAATAGTTTTACAATACCAAATGACTGAATCATCGAAGTGTCAAACTAAATATTGATACCATCAATTTGGGTCTAAAATACTCTCTGGGGTTAAGACAACCCAGGAAGAAAGGTAAGCAACTACCAAACCTGTAGCATGAACCTGGGAAGGTTTTCCCTGGAAGCCCCTTTCATTTCATCCAGCTGATTCCTCCAGCACATACCAATTGACCACCAACTACACCAGAGGGCTGTCCTGGGGACCAGGGACATATCCATAAACAAGATTAGACCCTCCTCTCTCATGAGCTTGCATTGTATCTAATTTTGGCTGCTCTGACCTCAACCCTGGACAGAATTTCCCAGGAGAACTCGAGATTGGCTCCCTCACTCTGAATAAATTAGCCAATAACCCCACCAGCCCGTAGCTCAGAATTGCTGAGTTTAAGTCCAGACGATGCCACTGCATGACTGTGGGCAAATTCCTTTGCATTCAGAGCCTCACTTTACCCAGCTAAGCAATCAAGAGGTAAGTAAGCTTAGTATCTTAGAAATCTAAAAGATCCCTTATTTTATAGGGCAACAAATTCATGTGTACTCAGGATTTTCAGACACTAAACCAGAAGCCATGGAACATGGAGAGAACACAGGGCACTCCTTATGCCCAGAAAAGCAAACACCTATCCAGTAGGACAGTGGAGGAAGGAATGCATGGAGCCAGTGACTCTAATCTCCATGGGGGAAGTTTTGGAGTCCAACAATGCAGAGTTCAAATCCTGCCTCTAACCTGTAATTATATGTGTGACTTTGAGTGAGTGACTCAACTCAACTGAACACGTATCAGTCTCCACATCTAAAATATGGTATCTCTAATGCCAAACTCACAGGGTTGCCCCTGAAGATTAAAGGAGGGGTATACATAAGGTACTCGCACAACCCCAAACACACCATGGGTGAGCAATAAACTTTACCCAAATTAAAGTAAATTAACAGCAATATTATTATGCATTGGAAACCCCTGCTAAGACTGAATTTTGTTCACTTTCCTATTCCCAGCACCTGGTGTAGCTCAGACACACAGAAGGTGCTCAGTAAATAAATAAATGTTAACTCTGATTAACTCATACTAATTAGAAGCTCTGATTGGAAAATAGATACAAATGAATAATTAAAAATAGGGAAAGGAATTTGTTATTACTTGATAAACACAGTTTGTTCAGGGAGCGTATTTTTCAAAATGCAAGGCAAAATGGTGATGAAAAGGTCACAGAATCTGGGAGATCGCTGAAAAAAACCAACCTCCCACATGGCTTGTGAGATCAGCAGAGGCAAAAGCCAAATGCATGAGTCATGCCCCAGCAATTCTGAGGCAGGGACCAATCAGAGGTATGTGCCGTCCTCGTCACTGTCCGACTGAACTCTTCATTCATTGAATAAATTGTTCAAAAGGTCCTTAGAGGAACTCCTTGGTGCCCTTTGGCAGAAGAGCGGCCACAGGGCTGACACCCTGAGCAGAAAACGTGAGAACCTGTGCTTGAGAGAAAGTGCTCCCAGTGGAAAACAAAAGGAGGTCAAGGCAAGGAAACCAGCAAGCCCATTAACGATTCATACAATACCACAGAAGTGTTTTCCAAAAGCAGAGTGCCCACATAGCAACGGAAAATGCCAGCTTCATTTAGGCAGCTGCACAACACACACACACACACACACACACACACACACACACACACACGTGCATACACACATGCATGCATAAACAGATGCACATGCACCCACATGCACAAACTCCAAAAAGGAGAAATTACTCTAAAATAGCAGAGTCCACTTTGAATCACGATGAACAAACCGTTATGATCCATTTATGATGATGAGTAAGGGGTTACGTAGTGACTCTCTGTAACTAGGTCAGGCACCAATTGGTAGTCAGCTCCACAGACCCAGGAAGATTTAATGAGGAGGAGATCAGACAAAGACAGAAGATGGAAATAGTGCCCCAAGCGCGTGTCCCCAGACTCCACAATCTGGCGATGGGATCCTGTCCATGCTATTTCTCTCAAAGATAGACCGGAACAAACTTTTGGAAACTCCTGACATTCGGATCAACAGTTCAGGCCAAGCCGTTGAGCCATGGCTCTGGCAGCAGCAACTAGGCTGGAATAAAAACAAACCCCGAATCAAAGGAAGATCACGACCCGAGCCGAAAGTACAGAAAGCGTGAAGGCGTACAGAGGCGGCAGCTGTTGCAGCAGGGACAGGGCATAAATAAAACGGCACTGCCAACCTCAAGCTTGTGTCCACAAAAGCCGATCCCCTTTGCCGGGATCTATGCGCCACCATTCCTGTCCCTTGTCTGTGCTGGGCAGTAGTAACTGGCATCTGCGTTCAGGCTGGCAGACGGAAAGGCTAGGCTTATTAATTCCAGTGTCTACTCACTCCACCATCACGAAGGTCACGGTGCAGCAGCTGGCCGCCAAGGGACTTCCTTGAGAGGCAGATTCCAGCCTTGGCGATGCCATCGCCCAGAGGCACCTTCTCTCTTCAATCTTGGGACATCTCATGTGGGGACGCCAAGGGCCACAGGACCGTGAGAGGGCTCGGCCCAGCTTTGTTCTGGGCAGCCAGAGAGGCGGCTCCTGATCCCTGGCACTGCCAATAGCCCTGTGAATGAGCCACTGTAGTGAGACACACACCCCCTGCTAATGAGATCCACACAGACACAAGCAAGAGAGGCAAGTGCAGAGGCTGCTGCAAAACAGGCAGAGAAGAAGCCAAGTCGGGCAGGGGCAAGATCACATCGTGCCCACCAGGCTCACAGTACCCCCAGTCCACGGCAGGGTCCCAATCCAAAAGGGAGGACCTGGTACTATTGTCTTCCCTTGAACTAACAGCATCTCTTTGTCCAAATTTTAAAATTGGCAGCCAAAATTGTACGGACATTTTTTGAAAGCAACTGCCATCATCTATCTATTGCTCTTATTGTTTTAGGGAGCATTTTTAACTTAAAATATTTAAAGGGATAGATTTTTCAGAATAGAAAGACACTTGGCAATGGAATACACATATATTGAAGAAAAGGATGCATTCGATTGCTTTAGAACTTCAAGTACAATGTGAACTTATTTTACACTATTGTATTATATACTGCAAAGTAGCAAAGAGAGGAGGCTCTGGGCAAGTTGCCTGATCCTACCTGTTCTAGTCACTAGCTGGAAAATCTTAAACCAGTTACCCACCCTCTGCATACTTCCATCACTTCACTGCTAAGATGGAGATTAGAGCACGCCTCCCAGATAGGGTTTCCTGTAGAAATTAAATAAGTTAATTCACGCAATGCACTTAGCACATAGCAAGCTCTTAATAAGGGCTACCAACCTTGATCATTATCATCATCATTACTGTGATCTGTGTTGGCCAGGTGAACTGACCTTGCAGAATAAATGCTTAGGTTATAACGCTACATTTTTTGTGTGTGTATAACCACAGTTATTGAAAATCCAATCATATACAAGTGTGTGGACCAAAGTGGAAACAACTCAATGTAATTTCACTTGCTGAAAATTCAGAATATTTAGAGAAAACAAGAAACCTAGACCCCATCAGCTTTCCCTGCCCTCCTTTCCCCCAAAAATCCAGAAGGGAGAAGACTGAAGTTGTCCAGTTATGTTTTATTTAATTAATTAGTTTATTTACTTATTTATTTGAGACAGTGTCTCCCTCTGTCACCCAGGCTGGAGTACAATGGCACGATCTTGGCTCACTACAACTTCTGCCTCTTCAAGTGATTCTTGTGCCTCTGCCTCCTGAGTATCTGGGATTATAGGCATGACCCAACACACCCAGCTATTCCATAGTAGAGATGGGGTTTTGCCATGTTGGCCAGGCTGGTTTCAAATTGGCCTCAAGTGATCTACCTGCCTTGGCCTCCCAAAGTGCTGGGATGTTACAGGCATGAGACATGGCACTCGACCTTCATTTTTAAAATATTACTTTTGTTGATTACTGCTTTTCTTGACACCCTCTCGGCCAGTGACTCACTCATCCCATCCTAGAGCTGGCCCTGGGTGGGAGGTAAGTCTTCCTCTTTCTTCGGAGTATGCTTCTGTCACTGTAATGTACAAGTCACTTTGGGGACATTATTAAAATACAGACTTTGCCCCAGCAGGTCTAGGAACAGGGATGAGGTCCAGGTTCTGCCTAACAAGTGCCCAGGGGATGGCGAGGCCACCGCTGGTCCACAGACAGCACTGGGAGAAGCAAGGCCTTGGAGAAAGAAGATGCTTGGAGAATGGGGAGGGGAAGCAAACACCTGAGTTTCATTTGGTTGTCTTTTTGATGTCGTGGTTGTTTTCAGACAGCTTGGAAACTCTTTCATTATTCATGGGAACCGCTGTTGTTAAAGCTGAGGCTAAGTCCTTGGACTCAGAGGCAGGGAACATTTGTTTTTTTGTTTTGTTCTAAATCAAACAATTAGAATAAAGCAAATACCTATTGACTCCTGGTGACTGTCCTTTGGGGAGTTCATTTAACATTCATTCCCTTGTTCTTTTGCCTGGCTATGGAAGCAGGGCTAGGGATGCCACAGAGGACAGAGCTGTGCAAAACACCCAGGCTCCAAAGGGGACAAGTTGCTGCTAAGACTAATAAAACAGTGTCAGCTCGATATACCCGAATTAACTGCCACTGCCCCTCAGTAAAACTGCAGGGAAGAGCAAGAGTTCAGAGTTTTTTATTTAAAAACTCAGGGTTCACATGCAGGCTCCATCACTTGGTAGCTGTGCAATCCTCCTGGCAAGTGGCTTAACTTCTCTGAACCTTAGTTTTTCTACATAGAATGTGATCCTAATACTGCCTGCCTTACAGGATTGTTACTGTAAGATAATTCATATATGTATATACTCTATGTGAACATGGCATGCCTTCTTCCAAAGTCCCAGGAAAATACCCAAGAAGAGGAACACTGATAACAAGTTCCTATGCATGTACCCTTGTGTGTAATTTTCCCTATTTCCAAGTCCACGTCTTCCCCAGAATATGTGTCTGTGCACAGAGACAGATAGACTGACAGACAGAGATAGAGAAGAGGAGGGGAGAGAGAAGAAGAAGAAATGAGAACAACTTAACTGCAAGAAAAAGAAAGAGTTTGAATAGTAATAAAGACCCATATTCAAAATAGTGTTTTTCTCTTTAACTTCTTCCTAATTATTATACAGAACAATGCAAACATTATAAAAGAAATATTAAATCATCTTACATCCTGTGTGGAATAAATGGTTAATATTGTCTATTAAAGCGTATGTACTTGGAAATATTCTTTTGAAAGGAAGGAAGCATTACCAAACACACAGGCGCGCGTGTGCGCGCGCGCACACACACACACACACACACACACACACACACACACATACACACACAGTTTCCCCTCCTTTCTCAAATCTTATGCTCTCTAGAACATGGCACTGTATCCTACATGTAGTACACCCCAGCAAGCAGATGCAGGCTGAATCCATGGAAGGAGAGGCTTGCGTGGCTGGTAGTCTGCTCATCATTCCACCATGTGGGGGTGTGCACTGCCAGCCTGGTCTGCCAGCTAGACTCGGGTAGAGAAAAATGGAGGGAAAGTAGGCCTGAAAGCAATGGCTCTTGATCGTGCCTGTAATTGTCACCATGCTGGGGGACAGAATGTCAGGCAAGCTTTCTTGTCTCTGAAAGAAACAGAGCCACTCAGGCAGAGGATTAGAGGACTCCGCATGTGGTAGTGGCCTTTCAGACAACACTATCCTAAATCCCGTTTCCCTGTCTCCATGTGGGATGAGGGGGCTCTCTTCATCAAATCCTACTTACGGGACCATCTGTGTCCCTGTCCATGTAAATAGGCCTCTTGGCTTTCACTCAAGCATTGTTGCAAATTGTCCTCTTCTCCACACTAATGCTCAAGCTGTGGGACACTGCAAAGAACCCTTCTTCCGTTAGGGATTTCTCTGTCTAAGCAGGATTTATGATGATTCTTTGGCAAGAATCTTTGAATCGCTGGCATTCACAGGACAGCCAGAGCGTATTTCAGGAGGCTCTATAGCAAACAAGCAATACAGCCCTGAAGATTTATCTCCTCTGATGAAGCAGGCAAATCCTGATGCTCCCAGGATGCCACACCTAGACAATGGGCTATTGCACGGCCAGTGTAGACAACGTTGTGTTGGATACATCAACCTTCTCCCAAATAGCTGTGTGACCCCAGGTAAGATATTGAACCTCTGTGACCAAGTTGTCTCATCCATAACATATAAATGATTGTGTTTTCTTCTTAGAGTTGTCCACGAGATTAAGATATTGAATGGAATCAAGTGCCTGATATACCTGACACCTGATTTATGGGCAGAGTCTAATACACAGTACCTATACTCTTTGATAAAGATGTGAGCATGTGTAGTAACAGAGGCAACATTCACTGACTACCTAGAGCTCTGCCTCTGGGAGGGGCTGTGAGCTGCCGTCCCAGTAGAATGAAATGAATGCACCTGTGCTTTGAAAGTTTGCCAACAAGCCAGCCCCCTTGAGGTACAGTAATTGTGTTTCAGCAAGAGAAGCACAAATCCCGCCTCACCACTCCAGCACTTGTTAAACTCAAATCTCATTTGTATCTATTCTAGTCGATTTTCTTTGATTTATCTCCTACAAACCCCTCTTCCAATTCCCGCATCTCAGCTTGAAAGGCATAACTGCCTTTGCTTCTTTGCTTGTTCTTTTCTTCTACAGGGTGATGCTGACAAACCAAATAAGAAAACAAAACAAAACAAAAACCCTCCCTCCCTGAGGCTCACTGAGCTGCTCCTCCACCAGCAGAAACCATCAATAACCTCATACATGGCTCATGGCCTGAGGAAATGGAGACTGGGTGGAGAAAAAGGTGGAAACAAGAGTGGCTCCCTTTGATTCAGCCCATCCTAGAAACACATGGTATTTCTTTCTTTCTTTTTTTTATAAATACTTTAAGTTCTGGTATACATGCGTAGAACATGCAGGCTTGTTACATAGGTATACATGTGTCATGGTGGTTTGCTGCACCCATCAGCCCATCATCTACATTAGGTATTTCTCCAAATGCTATCCCTCCCTGATTCCCCCACTCCCTGACAGGCCCTGATGTTCCCCTCCCTGTATCCATGTGTTCTCATTGTTCAACTCCCACTTATCAGTGAGAACATGTGGTGTTTGGTTTTCTGTTCCTGTGTTAGTTGCTAAGAATGATCGTTTCCGGTTTCATCCATGTCCCCGCAAAGGACATGAACTCATCCTTTTTTATGGCTGTCTAGTATTCCATGGTGTGTATGTGCCACATTTTCTTAGCACATGGCATTTCTACTCTGAGACACTGAAGCAGAGAGCTTTGGTCAACCTCCTTCTTCTCGGGGCAACTGAGACTCAAGAGGGTTTAGGGGACTTCCTAAAACCCATCGAGGGAGTAGCGGGAGTATGAAAGACACCCAGAGTGGCCTGACTGCACATCCCATATGCTTTCTACTGCATCTTGTTATTTCTAAGAGAGAAAAAGAAAAATCCTATTGGCTTTTAAAGGTCATAAAATAGTAAAGGTACCTGCATGTTTAACTTCTGTCTCTGCCATTAGTTAATACGAGCACCTGAAAATCACTTGATCTCTCTATGATCTCTCTAAGTTTTCTTATTGGAGAAAATAATGAGTATAAGCATCTTTATTGAAGATTGTATGTGGATAAAATGAGATAACAGTGCAAAGAGCCTGGCATAACATAGAAGCTCATCACCTGTGTGTGTACCTTCCTTTCACAGCTGCAGAAAAAAAAAAAAATCTTATTGTAATGCACATGTGGCAGAAGAGTGAAATTGTAATGTAAAGAGAATAAGTAATGACCATGGAAATGAGTGTATTGCCTATCCTAACTATAAATGTGTATTCAAATGCAATGGCAACTGAGACAAGAGAAAGGAGAAGTTAATAAATGCTGCGTCACATCTCACCCACACAGTATCTTAACATGTTCCCTGTAGTCATGACAATGGAAAGGTGAACTACATGCCTTACAAGGAACTGTACATGTTTTTCAATTAACGTAATATACTTAACAAAGGAAATCCTTTTAAATTAAATATTACGTCATTAGGCAGCTATAGAACTCAGCAGTATCAAGTTTCACAAATATTTGGTGGAACATGCAAAACAGATTTAACATTGTATATTTCGCTATTCTGTTCATCTCTAAGACTTTGCAGCATCTTATTTCTTCATACCAAAGATAAAGAAGACTCTTCTCAAATATTTTCCCTTCAATTAATGTTAGCCAGAAATGCATTAGTAGGCCCTCTGTGTCTTATCACCGGCATTGACTTCATTCACAGGTGTGGAAACACAGAGACAGTTACAGATTTCTGAAGCAGAGGGTGGCAATTAGGTTGCTCCTCTGATTTGTGAACTACAATCACTTGGTCTAGCAATTCTTACCCTCCCCCACTATGCTAGGGTGCATTACCACTGAAAGCAAATAATGGAATCCTCTGTTAATTCTGCAGGAAATTTCTTTTATATATTTTGACAATATAGAAAAGTCAAAGAAATCTCCCTGATGCTGAGAGTGAAATTTCAAGAGCTCAATCTGTGACGGTGTCTGGCTCTAAGACTTTACAGTTTTTTGCCCTCAAGCTGCAATTTCCATGTGTAGAAAAACAGTTTAAAAACCCCTGCTAGTGAATAAATGTCCCTGTGTTTACCGAGTTCAAACTTTCTGCTGTTTGCTTGAGACATGTGATACATTTGTGCTTCTAGTGGCATCAGGCATATGTAATATTCCCCATAGCGACAGGACAGCTATAGAATTAGCATCAGCAAAGGCACTACTTAATATTATATCATTCTCCTTATAGCAGTATAGAGAGCCCCCAAAGAAAACCATGGCAGGCACTACTTCATATTATATCATTCCCCTCACAGCAGTATAGAGACCCGCGAAGAAAACCATGGCCTGCCCCCATTAAAAAATGTCTTGAATAAAATCCCCATCACACTGCAAGAAGCTGATTTTTTTCTTCCAGGACTTTCCAGAAACTTCATAGAATGATGTAATCCATCTCAAAATATAAGGAATTCTAGTCTAATAGACATTTTTTTTTATCAATAGGTCATCAAGCATTTATTAGCTGCTGTTTTCTGCTGAACTGTGCACTAGAAATCACAAAGTAGGTAAGCAATAGAGGTTCCTGTGACAGGCTCTTGGAATCAGAACTCAGACTGACTCCAGATCCTCATTTCACAGGGGGGAAAACTGAGGGAACTATTTGTTACTAGGGCCATTTGGGGAATCTGGTAGAAACTCAACCAGAACCCAGTCTGACTGCCTGACTGTAAGCAATGTATAATCTAGCTGTTTATGTCTCCAAGTTTAACAATAATTTAAAAATAAACATCAACTTGGATGTGAAAAGTGAAATTACCCCAGCCTAATATGCCTGTGTTGATTCCTGGACTAAGAGTAGCCTGAGTCATTAGCAAAGACCACCTCATGAATTTTGACAAAGCCTTTCATAGGCAAGGCATTGCAAAACCCATTCAGGAAGAAACTATTAATGAGCATGTTCTATAAACCAGGTGTGAGGGACACAACGGCATATACAATGGAGCTCCTCTCTGCACAGAGTTTGCAGTCTAAGTGACTACTAGTAGACGGATGGGATGGAACACTTGCTACAGGGTGGCTGGCCAAGAAAACTTCTATGACAGATCTCTTTACGGGCAGAAAGCCTTGAAGAATAAAAAAGAGTTGAGAGGAAATATTATTTTTCATGTGTTAATTTTTTTCTATCATGATTTGCTTTGTATTTATTATGGAAAAAATTAATGTTTTTTCTCAAGATGTTTTCTAAAAAGTATTTGTATACACATTTAAGTGTATGCTTTTACTTTGATTCTTGTAATAATTTACCTTACACTATTGTGAATGCATGTGCAGGTGTGTGTGTGTGTTCCAATCAGCATTCTGGTGTGAGTCACCCATTCTCTAGGATTAGGCTTTAATGCTTAAACTCTTTAGCATGGCCTGAGAATGAAAAGCCTCCCACAGCCTTGTTCCTATCTACATTTCTTGATTTAATTGACCTCTCTGCATTGCCTGCAGAGTGTGTACCCCAGTCACACCAGATCCATTTCACTCCTTGAACAAGTTTATGCTTCTGTCATTTGCATAACCTATGCTCTTGAAACTCCTGAAAACAACTTGCTTTCCTGTCTAACCGGGCAAATGATGCCTTGGTCCTTAAAAATTCATCTCTTTTATCTAGTTTTCTTGCCTGTTTCATCAAGTGGAATTAACAGATCAATCTCCTGGAAATATCTCTTTTATTTGCATAGTTCTCACCTCACATTGCATTATGATTATCCATATAATGTTCAAGTTTTGCTTCTTGATATTTTTTCTAATTATCAGATAATGCAGACTTAGTGTCAAAATTTTGGAAAATAAAATGTGCTAATGAGAAAATAAACATTTCCTTATACTTTTTTTTTCTATTTTTACATGCAATTGAGATTTTTCTTCTTCTGTTGTGCCTCACTTAATATAAACCTTGAGCATTTTCATACACTGCTACTAAGAAGTCTCCGAGAGCTCTGCTTCTAACAGTTGCATAATTGCTTGTTCAATATACAATAAACTATATAACCATTCAACCCCTACCACTGGGCTACTCAGTAGTTTTAAATTTTTCCTATTATAAGTATAAATGCAAAAACATTAATTTTGCATTAATCTCTGTCTTCATTCTTGCTTATTCCTTTAGAATGGATGCTTGGAAGTGAAATCGCTGGGTCAAAAGAGGTAAGATTTTTAAACTTCTACGTACATATTTCAGATTATTTTCCAGAAGAGATGTTTTAATTAATGAACACACCAGTATTATTTTTAAAGTGCCCATCATAATCCTTCAATCCATCACAATAACAATAACAGATTTTTTTAAAGGGATAAACACATTGCTTGAATATCTTTCTTTGATTAATAGCATAGTTGAATTATTTACGTGAGCATGTGGATGCGTATGTATGTATAGTCACACATACAATTTTGGTTAATTGCATAGTTAGCTGCTTCCCCTCTTTTCCATGGGAGCAATGGTATTTCTTATCCATTTGCAAGAACTCGGTATTCAAATATTAAAATACCCTTTCATTTGTTTTGAGTTTTTCACAGATTTGTTCTTTAGTCATCATTTTGCTCATGATATTTTTGAGTTGGAAGTTTAATTTGTCCATTCTTTTCTCTGCTATTTTTTCCCTTTATCGTTGTTTCTTCACATGTTTAGATTCTTGACACTCCATGATCTTTATTCATCTTTGTATCTCTAGCATATTACTCAATGGCAGTGCCCAGAATATAATCATCATTCAATAAATCCTTGCCAAATTGTGTTGTATTTTATTGCATTGTATTAGTAAAAGCTATCTCTCAAATCCTTTGCTTTCATATATCAAAATTCACTAATAATTTATATATGTTAAATATATTTAATAATGGATAATACTACATGTCTATATTCTGTACTTCAGTATTTCTCTTAAATACCTAAACTGATCAATCAAATTACATGTTCTGAACATTGGTATGAAATATTGGTATATAAACATATTCCACAGATGAGCCATTCAGTGCAACGGCAATCAAATAACGACCCACACAGGGAACATGAAGAGCATCTACCATGTAATATGGCCCTATCAAAATGGGGGTTTACTTTGGTTGTCTATCAAAGTATAATATTATCTGCCATGATCAAAGGCTTGAACACCCCAAGGACAACCCGAGTTTCTTGTTTGTATTTTTGTTTTGTTTTATCTTCCAAACCATAAAGTGATCACTTCACTCAAAAACTTTCATAGTGAATACATTCTAAAATAAAATTTATCTATTTCAAATAGCTATATTGTATCTTAATGTGTCCTGAAATCAATTTTTGTTACAAACCTAGATGTGATTTGTAGTGTGAACACAGAATGGTTTCAAAGAAATGTTAAGTGAAGTCACAGCACATGTCCTTGGGGGAGGGGAAGCAAAGAGGAGAGAGAGTGCTGAGGACTGACTCCTCCAGACCCTGCACAGGGGCACTGCTTCTCCAGCACCGCCGCTTCCCTTTCCAGAGGCTGCCTAACAGGCTCTCATCTTCCCACCTGAATGAGTTCCTTCCCAGGTGCCATGGATAGGAGATTTCCAACCCTTGGAGCAAACCGAAAGCTGCTTGCCCACCTACATTCTTTTCCAGGAATGTCTGGCTCCCTGGGCTGAAGCAGTTTAAATTCCTGCCAGTAGCACCCTGACATCCAGTCACGTCAGGGCTCAGCTGAGCTTGGTCTGCCCAGGTGTCAGATAGAAAGCCCACACTTTAACAGGTAATAGCAGAGGACAGAGGGAAAGGCTGGGATCCAGCTTTTGCCAGGGCACCATGCTGACCACAGGCCTGGGTGGCCCAGCGAGCCCCTCATCATAGGAGGATAAGCAGCTGGTTAGAAATGAGTGCCAAGCAGTGTCTGAGCATAAGTGAGGCTTATTCAACCCACACTGCCAACCAGTAGCAGAAGCCAGACTGGACACCTGGTATTCCTCTTCCTTCAGAAGTCCACGCTGAAGTCAGGGTTCTCTCTGGCTGGTCTCTGTAGTCTCAACTCACGTGTAAAATGTAAGCTCCAGATTCAACTGACTTCTGGGAGAAGGGGACAGTCTGGGAGGAAAGGACTATTTGCTAATAAACTCCTAGTATCATCTTCTTTTATGTGTTCATTTAGTCATTCATTCATTTATTCAAGATGTAACACCCAATTAAAGGCAGGATATACAGTGAATTTTGCCGTCAGGAAAGTCCGAGTTTAAATGCAGAGTCAACCCACATCAGTTTGGAAATTTAGGAAAATATATTTAGCTTCTGTAAGCCTCATTTTCTTTATCTATTTTGATGTTGCTTTTAACAGCCCAAACCATTACCTTCCTGGTAGGACCATTACCTGTTTCAAAAGCATCACTTGCCTATGACACTGATGCTTTACCTGTAATAGGCTGTGGGCACTGCAAGGGATCACATGAGAAGGCACACAAGGGCTTCATGTAGTAGTCCTTGGCACGTGTTGAGTGGTTAAATAGAAGATGCCTTACAATAGGAAAGAATACCATAAGTGTATATTGAGTAGGAATCCCATAAACCCTGTTTCCAAATGACTTGACCCTTAAAAGTAACTCTGAGAAATGACTTTTTCCTATTTTGACAATGAAGACACCGAAGCCCAGAAAGTTTGAGTGCCCCACTTGAATTAACCAGCAGCTCCTTTTCAGATTTAGAACCCAGGAGTTTTGATCCAGGTTTGTCTTCCTGAAAATCCTGCACTCTTCCCCAGGTATCAGGCTGCCTGGTTCCAATCTAGGCAGTGGGGATGCAGAGGAGTGAGACAGCCTTGCTTCATTAATTTACATGAGAGCACATTCTTATGCCTGACATGGTAAGTGGCATTGAGCCTGGACAGCATAGGAGTGATTGACTACAGGCAGAGATGGGCCAGGAGGGTCACAATGATCCTGTCTCATTTGATAAGTTACTTCTTCAAAGCTGAGAAGAGTGTGTCCAAATAGCAAAAATGGGGAAGACTAGCTACTAAGTAAAAGATATTCTAGAAAAAAAAATGGGCTAACTTGCATGGGACTTTTCCCAATCAAGCCTTCTTGGCAAAAAAAATCATTGCTGAGGCAAGACATTTCTTGATACAAATATTCTGACAAATCAATGACCAAGGGATGACAGAATTGGAATATCAGCATTTTGCAACCCCCTTATAAAGGATGTAATATCAGACATCAGGGGTAGCTGACATCACAAGAGAAATTACCAACATTACGTGCCTCCAGAGGGAAGTCCCCATGCCACCTAGGATGTAGCCTTAGCAATAAATTTAAAAGTTGAATCTGAATCAGATGAAGACTACTCCAAGATTCAATTTTCAGAAAATTAACAGGACAGAGGGAAAACAGAGCAGAGCTTTTCAGTCAGAGCAGTTTAATTTTACAGGAGACATTTGGTAAGTTCTGGAGAGGATTTCCCTTGTCACGACTGAAGAGGAGGTGCTACAGGCATCTGACAAGTAGATACCAGGGATGCTCCTAAACATCCTACAATGTACACGACAGTCCCCCACAGTCAGGAACTGTCCTGCTCCAACTGCCAATAGTGCCGAAGTTGAGAAACTTTGCATTATGAAATAAATTATTTCATTTCTTCAATGGCATAGGATGATTTACAGATGAAAATAAACTTAAAAGGTCTATCTAAGGTCAGGTGTGATGGCTTATGTCTCTAATCCCAGCACTTTGGGAGGCCGAGGTGGGAGGATCGCTTGAGACCAGGAGTTGGAGACCTGCCTGAGCAAACATTAATTGCACATGGGGGTCCACGCTTGTATTCCTAGCTGCTTGGGAGGCTGAGGTGGGAGGACTGCTTGAGGAGGTGGAGGTTGCAGTCAGCCAGAATTGCACCACTGCACTTCATCCTGGATGACAGAGCAAGATTCTGTCTCAAAGAAAAAAAAAAAGTGTATCTAAAGATTAAAAAAAAAATTAAAAATGACAAAATTAAGTTATTGTGTTTGGGAATGCACACACACATTAACAACAAGGAGGGAATCAAGGGAATCATATAAATGAGGAGAGTAGTCATCTTTGTGCAGAGGGATGGCCTTGGGGAGGCGTCCTGAGTGTCTGACAAGGTTTTAGATCCTCACAGAGGTGGTAGTTTAAAAGTATTTATCTTGCAATGGTGTATTCAGCTATACAATTGTTTTACTTTTCTTTTTGTAGTATGTCTTAAAGAACATAGTTTAAAATAATATTAACAGCAAAATAAAAAGCCTTCTCTTCCCATTTTGGCTAGGAGTTAATTAGCTTCTAGCTACTGAATTAACAAAAATGTATTGCTGATTCAACCCAATGCATAATTTCTTTTCCTGTCTTATCCACAGGTGCTTAAAAAATTCTTTCTTTTTTTTTTTTGAGATGGAGTTTTGCTTTTGTTACCCAGGCTGGAGTGCAGTGGCACAATCTTGGCTCACTGCAACCTCTGTCTACCTCCCAGGTTCAAGCGATTCTCCTGCCTCAACTTCCTGAGTAGCCTGGATTACAGGCACCCACCAACATGCCAGGCTAATTTTTTGTATTTTTAATAGAGACAGGGTTTCATCATGTTGGCCATGCTGGTCTCGAACTCCTGACCTCAGGTGATCCACCCACTCGGCCTCCCAAAGTGCTGGGATTACAGGCATAAGCCACCATGCCCATCCTTAGAAAATTATTTCTAACCTTTCTAGCCCCTGCTGCTTATTGCTAGAGATTACCAGACAAAGTTGCATAGTGGTTAAAGCAGGATAACAGACTAATTAAGCACAGGATCCCTGAGTCAGATAACCTGTGTTGCCGCCCCATTCCACCTTAATCAACTCATTCCATCTCCAGCAGCTTGAGGTACTTCTTCTTCTGTAAAATGAAATCAGTAATTATACCTACCTCGAGGAATTATTGGGCGTATTAGCCAAAGAACGTATATAACTGAACTCTGAAAAGCACCCCTTTTGTAAAACACAGCTATCGATTAATTACTCACACATCTATTCATCAAGTACTTAACATATGCCAGAATGAGTCCTACAGGCTGGAGATACCGATTGATTGGTCTGAATTATTTCATCTTTCAAAGGAAGACCGTAGATTTTATTGCTACAGAGATTCATTCAGTTCTCTCTATTACTGAAACTCGCTAATTTTAGACACTGTAATTACTCAAAATTTAAGATGAGGGAACTAAGAGCAAGGGAACTGCAATGCATATCCATGGTTATGTGCCTTACAACATTCTTTGGGCATTTTCTTATTACCAGATCCTCAGCAAAGCATTTATGGCCTCATGTAATGCTCAAAATCGCCATGTGAAAGGAAGATACTATCATTATACTCTTTTTCAGGTGTGAAAAGTAATCCTTCCAGATTTTCTTTAGCTTTTCAAAAAGCTACACAGCCGGCAAATGTCAAAACCAAGATTCAACTCAACTAGCTGTAACTTAGAAATCTGTTATTTAATTTAAAACCCGATGGGTCCTGTGGTGCTATTTTGATGCTGCTTTTCAGAGTCCAGACTATTATCTTCCTGGTAGGACCATTCCCTGTTCAAAGGCATCATTTGCCAATGCATTGATTCTAAAATCTCTCCTGGAGCTTCTGTCCTTGATATTCTCTAATAGAAATTGTGATCTGAAGCTAAGAACTGTCTAGCCCTTTACAGAAATTAGTAACGTGATAACTTAAATAAATAGTGCCATGCAGCTAGTACCAGGAGGCTGTAAACTATACACTAGGTATACCAGTGGTTCTCAAACTTTATAGATCATCAAACTCACCTGCATGTCTCTTTAAAGCTGCCCCAAGTGTTCCTGATTCAGAAAGTGTGAGGGTGAGACCAAGAAAATGCATTTTTAACATATCCTCAGATGATACTGAAACTGCCGGCCCAGGAAGCGCATTGGGAGAGCTACATCTAGATACGCCTCTGTTGGCTCTGTAATGTTAGAACGTTTAATCACCCTTTGTAAGTATGAAGGCGCCTTCCTGTAAAGAAACCTGTTATGATGTACAGAATGAGACAGCATGAATGAATGCTCTCCGAAAACAGAAAAGAACTAATCTGGCACTTCTCAAGCTTTAGGTAACCTCACAGTCACCTGGAAGCTGTTTAAAATGTGACTTCTCCGAGTTCACCCCGAACTACAGAAGTTTAGGGTTAGGGCTCTAGAAGCTTCCTTTGAAACGAGTTTCTCAGGTAATGTTGTAGCAAATGGTCTGCAGACTACCTCCTATAAACGCTCTTGTAAAACAAACACAAGTCCCAGAGCATGAAAGACAATAGGTCCCAAAGCCCTCTCTCTGAAGGCCAGGGTATGGTCTAGAAATTGGATATTATACAAAATTATAGAATCTTAGATATTCCAGAACAAACAGTAAAAGAAAGTGTATTTTAAAATTACTTTCATGAAAACATCTAAGTCAAATATTCAACTTTAGGACCTTCCGAGTGAATTTTAAATGAGAAAAAAAGTGGTATCATTTGAGATTAAAGAAAGTCCTAGACCAGCATGCCCTGGGATCTTTCGATATAGAGCAGACTTCGGAGTTGTGTGAATTGGAAATGTCCCAGATGATAGGTAGTAGGTAATCAGAACTATTACATTTTGCACTGCTTCCTTCAACAGTGACAGCAGCAGAGCTTGAGCAATTTCAACATCTTAATCACTTTCCCTTTCTTTCTGAATCCAGGGAATTTAGTCTAATTCTTCATGCTTTCCCTTAGGAATTGTGAAGTGTCAGCTACCATGGAGAATATGCAAGTGGCTCTGTATAAGAAATGTTTGCTGCAATTCAGGGGACTATGTAATTGAGTTCATTTGTAGGAAACATGTTTACATCCTGGACTAGAACTGAGAGTCTGACCATGAGAAGGTATCAAGCAGTAAGTACTAGATGGATTCTAAGGCGAATCATTCATCACATGCGGTTGCAGGGAGCAAATTCCTTGCTCGTAATCTTTTTATCAGAGTTGATAAAAATAATGGAAATTAAAAACCCTACTGTTGGCTACATGTGGAGAAGAAGACTTATGTAAATCAATTGTGTTAGGTGAATTGTTTGCAACACAACCTGCTCTGAATGATGTTCTCAGGGCTGATCGACAATTACTATGATGGAGAAAATGAAATGTTAATGAATTTTATCAATGCCATTAACTTGGGCCCTCCTGACCAGGTAAGGGCTCTCATCAAACTGTAGTTGAATCTATAAAAAAGTGGGCCACATGTGGTCATCCTGTGACACAAGCACATTTAATACAACATGCCTGTGTAGCAGGACTCCTCACTATGACCTTTACTACTGTCTTTTTCCCTTATTTTTAACAGTAATTAATCATCATGGAAGAATATTTTGAAAATGTAGAAGTACAAAATAAATAAAGATGACTACATAAATATACAAGTGACTGGTGATATGATCTGAATGTTGATGTCCCTTAAAATTCATTATGTTGGAACCTAATACCCAATATGATGGTATTAAGAGGTGGGGTCTTAGGGAAGTAGTTAAGTCAGGAGGGCTCCAAGCTCGTGAATAGTGTCAGTGTCCTTACAAGAGAGGCTCAAGGGAGCTTCCTTGCCCCTTGAGACAGAAGGTGCCATCTATCAGGAATGGGCCCTCACCAGTCACCGAATCAGTGGGCACTTTGATCTTGAAGTTTCTATCCTCCAGAACTGTGTAACACATTTTCATTGTTTATAAATTACCCACTCTAAGGTATTTTTTAATAGCAGTCCAAAGGAAATAAGACAACTGAATAATGAATGGATAATCTTGTCACCCAATGATAACTAATTTCAGTTGTCAAGCTAAAATGTTCTCTACCTTCTAATAATTTTAACCATGTTTATGGTTTTTAAAATACAGGTTGTGATTTACATACAATTTTCATCATGCACCTTGTGATAAATACTATACCACAAGTAATTCTCTACATTATTAAAAATATTTTAAACTTTTAAGTTGTAGGAATGAACTGTTACCAATCCAAGTTCCTCTAAGGGGTATTGATTTAGCATGTTCTCACTTTTGTTTCCTATAAATAAAAATGTGATGAGCAATTTTTAACAGCTCTATTAAGGTAAAATTTATGTGCTATAGAAATCACTTGGATGAATATATTTTTATGAGCTTCTATCTTTGTGTGTTTCAGAGTGTTTCCTAAGGCTAGATAGCAGAAATTAACCAAGTAAGACAAAGGGTCTGATGTATGTTTAGGTTCAAGATCAACTTTGCCAAATGCCCTCTACTGTTGATTTATACTTTCATCAGCAAAGTTTTAGACTGCCCATCTCATTCCACCTAGGTCAGAATGAATAGTATTATTATTCAAGATTCTGCCACTTTTAGGGAAAAAGTCAAGATATCAACATGATATCAACATATATGTTCAAAAAAGTGGAAGCTGCATTTAGCAATTTTGTTTTCACTTTTGATGCACTTTGATTGTTTTTGTCATTTTTTTCCTTCCTGTCTAGCTGGGGTCAACTTCTTGTCATCTTACTGTTTAGTTGGAGTAACAAGCTGTTCAAATGTATTGCCCTTATTGAAACTGTTAGTAATAATTAAGGTAGAAAGTGACAATATGAGTAACTTTCATGTAACTCAAACAGCAGCCTCACCTAAACTAAGAAATCTTCAACTCTGGGCTCCTAGTCACGAACCCTAAGCAAGGATTTAAATTTTTCTGAGCATTATATTTCTCATAGCAAAATAATAATAATAAGAAGAATAAGAATAATAATAAGAAGAAGAAAGAAAGAGAGAGAGAGAAAGAAAGAAAGAAAGAAAGAAAGAAAGAAAGAAAGAAAGAAAGAAAGAAAGAAAGAAAAGAAAGGAAAGTAATAGAAGATCAAGTTTTAAGCATTTAACCAGCCATACCAAAAAATTTAATAACATTCTATATTTGAATAATACAAAAGGATTTTTAAAATATTCTTTTACCCTCCAATTCAAATCACCCTTGTGAAAACTTGCTCTTAAAACAATCAAAGAATAGTAAAAAAAAAACTAATTATGCATGACTTACTCTTGTGACCTATACCATTCTACTAAGGCTTGCTGTGTTTAAAAAAAAAAAAAAAAAAAAAGGATGTGTAACTGTTAGTTATCAGCACTTTATGTAACTTTTGATTCAAGTAACAAATAGTATTCCAGTTCTATGTATTCATTATGCCACTAAATTGCAAAGGAAAGAAGCCAATTCTAATGAATTGTAACCATAGTTTCTTTTGCGTGTTACATATTAGAAGTGGGTAGCACTTTAAATTATGGTACACAAAACAGCATATAATTAATTCTGAATAAAAGATAATGTATTCTTGCTAAATATGAGTTATTTTAAAAACTCTTAATGAAGAACTAAGCATATGCTGTGTTGCACTGTGAAAATGTTTAGCATATGCCGTTACAGCCAACATTTTGCATTTATTATTATATTTATTTTCAATAATAATATATTATTTAAGTGAACATACAAAAAATTTAATCACTAACATTCCAAATGTGGAAAATATATGCAAATTACAGGAAACTTTTTGGCTCCCCGTAAGTTGTCACTAAATAAATTTTTGATGACATGGTGTGATTGCAATTTGCAATAAAATGAGAAAAATGGAAAAGGCTGTTACTTTTAAATGGCAGAGCATATGCACAATGCATTTTAAAATTCAGATATGGAGATAAACATTTCTATTCTGAAAACTGACATGTTCTAAGTTTTTGCTTAATAGCAAAGCTGAAATCTAGACCTTAAGTTTCACCTGATCTAGCTTTGGGTTTATAACTTCCTTTCTGGTACTGTGTTCCTGCTTTGAAAATAATGTATACAGAAAAATGTCATCTTACAACTAACATACTGTGTCCCCCCGTTGATTATGTGCCGGATTATTCATTCTGCCTCTAATCATCATTACCACAGATACCACTGTCGCCACCACCAACAGCAAGAAAACAACAAATCTTGGGCCAACCCGTTTTTAAGCCTTATTCTCCCCATCTGCATCTTGATGATCCCTTATGTCCCTATAAGCCAGCCATGTGACTACGGGCAAACAACTCCCCATCTCTAAGCCTTAGAATCCTCAGTTATGAAATGACTACACTGAGGTCCTTTTTACTTCCAACAGTTCTTCCTTCCCCTCAGCCATTCCTGGGGTGCCAACAGAAATACACAGTAAAATAAGTATTTTGTTTAAACTCACATATACTTTCTATTCTTGCTTCACTTAAATTTGTAGGGAAAAACGTGGACAGTAGAAATGAATTACAATTTTCTAAAGGCTTCAAATTAAAAACGAAATGAAAAGTTTATTTTTAAATCCAAGGTTCTTCTTGTGTTCCAAAGGTGTGATGACTAGTTCATCAGAAACAGACTGAAACTAGAGAAAACCACTATTCCATTCTTTTCCAAGCACTCCAGGTTTGGAGGTATTTAAGTGTGTCTCCTACTCGAGTACTAATATACAGTAACTAAAAATTGAAAATGCAGAAAATTTAAAATTTAAACGTAAATTCCAGCCCTATGCAATTGCTGCTGACATTTTGCCATAATTTCTCAATATGTACAGATGTATGCATAAGTGCATAATAGGTATGTGTGTAGTAAGTTGAAGTCAGACTGAATACATAATTCAAAGGCCTACCTTGTACCTCTTAACATCTTATCCTAAGCATACATCCATGTAGCTATAACTTCTTTGTAATACTTCCAGTGACTGAATAATAGTCCACCATAAAATATATCCTAATTTATTTAAGAAATCTCCTCTTGTTAGATATTTAAGTTTCTCTTTTTTGCCATGATAGATATTTTTGTGCTTTTAATTTTTAAATATTTTCAGCTATTTCTTTAGCATTAATTCCAAAAAAGTGAGATGACTATTGTAAAATCTCAGCAGAAGTAATATCATTACTTAAAAATACTGTTGGTGGTTCATTTTCCATTTGAACACTCATTTTCTGTGAATGCTTTTGATCATATCTTAGCACGTCAATATCCCTGAAAGCCCCATATCCCTTGACTACTATTGTTACAATAGAAGAAGGATATTTATTTCTGTATGCCTCTTCCCTCTCTAGAATAGGCCTTTCTTGAAGAAGATTTCTGAAATATCCTAGCCTCAGTTTCCTATTTAAAGTCAGGAACAGAGTATGTGCTCAATAAACATTCACTCAATTGGCTAATGTAACTTGAAAATTATTTATCAAGTTCCCTCTTTGTCTCAGGGATATAAATAATGCCACCTCCCCGGAGAAGTCTCCTAGGTCTACCTTAACTCATTTCACTTCTCATTTTATTCCACGACTCTGTTCGTGGAATAAATACCTTTGGACAAATACCACAATCTGAGATTGTCCTGTCATAGATGTTGTGCCTCTTCCCTTACAATGTCATAGTCATAGATGGCAGGGTCTGTCCTCATCACTTACTTATCTCCATTCCACAGCACAATGATGGCTACACTGGAGCACCTCAAAACTAAAAAGTCTCTTAGAGGTCACCAAATTTAACTCCATTATTTAAAAAGTACATAAACAGATGTCCCAAGTGGAAAAACTAGTTGCCCAAGTTTTAACTAAATGTGACAGAATTTAGATGAGAATTAAAAATGCTGGACTTCTAGGCCAATCTTCCTTCCACAGCTTTCCAGTGATGCCACCTCGCAGCCCAGAGCAGAAGCCAGAAAGATGACCTCAATCCCATCCAGCCCAGGGAGACAGAAGTGCTTTGGGCCAAACTGATAGAAACCTCTATTCTTGGCTGTGGTTGGCACTATATAACCCATTTCTTAGTACCACTTGCACACCGAGCTTAATAAACATGGGGTGGCTATTACTATCTTCTGCTTATTGATGGGGACACCCGAGACACAAAGGAGCTGAGGAATATGGCCACAGCCAAGTGGCCAAGCCCAGACCGTGTGTCAGGTGTCCATTCACCTAGTCCCTGGATGTCTCCTGTGTCTCTTAAAACTCAGCGCAAATCGCAGGTTCCTTGTCTCACCCATGATTCTTCACTGGGACACTGAGTTTCCTCCTCATCTTGAGGAACTTTTCCCAGAAAATAAAAAAGTGTCTTGACCTTTCTTTAAAAGAAAATAAATAACAAATAAAAAGAACCCTGAAATCAAGTCACTTATGTAGTGATGTGTTGTACTATTTAACAAATTCATTCAATTTAGAGTAACTACAAAAATACAAAGTTTTTCTCTCTTTTTTTTTTTTTTTTTTTTTAGACAGAGTCTCACTCTGTCCTCCAGGCTAGAGTGCAGTGGCACGATCTCAGCTCACTGCAACCTCTACCTCCCGAGTTCAAGTGATTCTCCTGCCTCAGCCTCCTGAGTAGCTGAGTTTACAGGCATGTGCCACCACGCCCAGCTAATTTTTTTCTATTTCTAGTAGACATGGGGTTTCACCATGTTGGCCAGACAGGTCTCAAACTCCTGGCCTCAATTGATCTGTCTGCTTCGGCCTCCCAAAGGGTTCGGTTTCCTTTCTTTTCTTTTAAAGAGTTCAGGGGAGGGTATTAAAGGCAATAAACCTACCCTGGATGCTGTTCCTGTTCACTGTTTCTGAGACCCAAACACTCCAAGGAGCACAGTGACCCACTACTAGGCATGCAAACACTGAGGCTAAAAAGGAAAATTTTTTGCCTGTGGTTACAAAAGGAGATGGGTGACAGAAGTGCCCAGAACTCAAGGCTCTCAGTGCCTCTGAGCCTAATAAACTCTGAAGAGTAGGGTTGGCCTAGAGCAATCAGCAGCTCTGACCCACTTCCCAAAAGGCACACCTCTTAATACTATTTAATTAAGGATTATGTTTCAACATGGATTTTGAAGGAGACATGATCCTTCAAATAATAACAGTGTGTGTATATGTACAAATACACATACACGTACATAGCAGCCATTTTAGCAAGCATCCGTTCACCCAACAAAATAGTCTACTATGTGATATTCACAGTGGTAGAGATGAGGTATACAGAAATAAAATCATTATAGTCCCTATCGTCAAAACGCTAATAGTCTGGAGAAGGATATGATTACACTGATAAGTTCAGTATGTTCTTATACATGCTATAATGCACACATTCAAAACAACAAATAGGCCTCACTGAATGTCAAAATATGAAAGCAAAATTAACTAGCAAGAAGTCTATCATTTGAATATATGCTCCATGGATAATTATTAGGACCATCTCTGCCTTAATAAGAAATTACTCTTGGATGGGGTGTAACCAAAGCTCTGAGCAAACCTCCAGAAGAAAGGTTATTGGACTCCCAATGATTGGCCATGTGAAGAGCTCAAATACTAAGGCCTATTTACTGGCCCATTTATTTAAGGCCTCTCTTGTTCTTAAGAGAAGTTGAAGTGGCCTTCAATAAATACCAGCAATGCACTAAGATTTAAACAAAGGAAACTTTTAAAGAAAGTAAGATGAAGGGAAAGTAAAAGTAAGGTTGTAAGATGGAGCAAAGTACTTCACTCCAAAGCACACCATAATTTATGACACATGGTGTTCCTTCCTAGCAAGCCAATAGTTATAAAAACCACCAGAAAATAAAAATGCATTCTTTCTAGGTGAAACAAAACACTGATGCCAGGAGAATTTCTCCCAAAGAGTCTAATAAAGAAATCAGTACCTTAAACAATAACCCAAAAATAAACAGAAAACCACACACACACACACACACACACACACACACACACACACACAGAGTATATATGTATTTACATATAAATATGCAGGTGTATATATAGACACATCTTTAGGGTTGCTTAATTCAAATGGGAACCCAAGCATAGCAGTCCAGTTCAATAACTGCAATCTCAGCCAGTGATATTTCCATGGAATTTATAATAGCCTGTCTTAGTCCCAGCCTCTCCTTTACATTCCTCTCTGTGTTTCTTTAATAGGGTTTCATATCCTCCTCCCAGAAGGAGACACAATGATACTGACTACAAACAGAGGACTATAAAGAAAGGATGAATTCCTTTATCAAAGGACTTAAAGGAGGAAATACACCTCTTTTCACCCCTTCCATCTCTTCTGTCATCTGAGGACACCTAAAAGGCATCATCTGTGAGGAACCGGCCCTTGCTATACACCAAACATGTGACACCTTGATCCAGAGACTTCCCAGACTGCAAAATTGTGAGAAAAAAAACATTCCTTTGGTTATATACCACCCAGTATGTGGTGTTTTACTATAGCAGCACAAAGAAATTAAGACATACATATCTCTTTACAGGAATGTATCTATATTGCCATACACTGCACAAACATGTTTCAGGTAATTCTTACCAGAACCTATGAAGTTGTGTGTTACTACCTCTAATGGAGGTAGGTTTTAGGTGTATTCACATAGCTTCTAAATAGCAGGGCCAGGGTTTGGGTCCAGGTCTGCCTCACTCCTCCCTCTTTCCAGTCTGCAACACTGCTTCTCTGTATGATATCACTGCGAGTTTCAAGACAGAATTACAAGTATTGGTTCATACAAAGACCTCTCTAATCTTGGAGAAGAGCTGGATAGGTGGGTATGGCCACCTGTCCTCACACTGTTGAGAGAAACAATGTGTTTTACGTTAATTAACACTGGTGCCTTTTGATAACCCTACTCCACCATCTAAAGTAACTCCTAGATTAGGAAAAAGATAGAGTTTACTAGGCATAATAATCAGTTTTATGTATTAATTTGGTTAGGTTATGGTCCACAGTTATAGAGTTAAACAATAATCTAAGCAATCTAGGTGTTACTGTGAAGGCACTCAGAAGATGTAATTCAAGTCTGTAATCAGTTTACTTTAAGTGTGGAAAATTATCCTAGAATATCTGAATGGGCCTGATTCAACCAGTTGAAAGGCGTTAAGATCATAACTGAGACTTCCCTGATAAAGATAAAATCCCACCTGCGGACTGCAAGGTCAGCTCTCATCTCAGAGGTCTAGTCTGACCTTCCTGCCTACTGCCCTATGTATTTTGAATTTTTCCAGCCAACCTCTGTGCTAAGGTCTTAATGTAGCTCCCTCAACTTCATATGTTGAAACATAATCTGTAATGTGATGGTAATAAAAGGCAGGGCTTTTTAAAGGTGATTAGGCCAAGAGATTAGAGCCCTTACAAAAGTGAACCAAAAGCACTCCCCTGCCTCTTCCACTATGTGAGAATGCATGACATGGTGGCATCTATGAGGAATGAATCCTCACCAGATACAGTATCTGCTAGTGCCTTAATCTTGGATTTGCCAGCCTCCAGAACTGTAAGCAATAAATTTCTGTTCTTTAGAAACTAACCAGCCTAAGGTATTTTGTTGTAACAGCCCAGATAGACTACTATATGCTACAATTGCTTAAGCCAATCCCTTACCATAAATCTTTTGGTGTGTATATATATATATATATATATATGCATATATAGGTACATATATGGGGTGTGTGTGTGTGTATATATATATACATATATGTATACATGTGTGTATATATATATATATATATATATATATACACATACAAACCCCATATATATCTCTATGTACACATGTATATATATCAAATATATAGATTTGGTATATGTATTACATGTATATATACCAAATATATGCAATTTTGTATATACAAATATATATGTATACTGGGTGGTGTGTGTGTGTGTGTGTGTGTGTGTGTGTGTATGCTATTGATTCTGTTCCCTTGGTTGAACTTTGACCTAGACTCTATGTATATATTAATATTTACAAATGGAAACTTCAGAAAATTTTTGACTCAGGGACTAGAGCAGGCTATCCAGTCTCCTGACAACAGCCAGACATACATTTTAACTCCCTTGAATGACAGTTGTCTTCTTACCTGTATCCAAAGGTCAAATTTCAATTCATACAATAACTAGAATATTATGCTTTCAGTTTGATTTTTTTTGACAAGTTCTTGGCAAGAACAGTACACAGTAGTCTTTTATTATGTTTTGATAAGGGCATCATTGCAGAAGACCATGTGGATAATATCTTTTAAAACCTCTTCTTGTTATTACCTTTTATCTGGTTGTTGTACACACACACAAACACACACACACACAGACATATACACACACAAAAACTCATTTCAGCTATTGAGAAAAATATATTTGTAAGTTTACAAAATTCTTTGTGCTGGAGAAATCATAATAAGAAAAATAATATATGTGTTGTAAAGAGCAAGGTTTGGACTTCACAGGGACCTGGATTCCCAACTGGGTCATGCTGGACAAATTAGCTTCTGCTAGCCTCAGTTTCCTCAAATGCAAAATGAAGACATGGCCTATCTACTTCAGAAGTCTCTACAAATGGTGATTGTCAAGACTGTCCAATAATGACTCTTTCAGACTGACCCTCATTCTCTAGGGTAGGGCTTGTCAGCCTCAGCACTACTGGCACTTTGGGTCAGATCACTGTCTATTGCAGAGGGCTGTCCTGTGCACTGCAGGAGGTATAGTGGCATCCCTGGCCCCTATCCACTTGATGCCAGCAGCATTCCCTCCCAAGCTGTGGCAAAACAAATGTCTCTAGATTTTTCCAAATGTCCTCTGGGGGCAAAATCAGCACTGTTATAGGCGTGCAATTATTATTATTATCAGTAGTAGCCACTTTTGTAGTTTTCTAAAAATGTTAAGTATAACATACAAAAAGAAAATCGTAGCTCTATGAATTCTTAGGAAACACACTTATGTAATCAGTCCTATAACACAGAACAGAAAAGTAGCATCTTCCCCACCCCACATTCTCTTCTTCCAGTCCACTACTGGGGACTTGTGATCAGAGAAGTTAAGATAAAATATTTTGAAAAATCACAGGAAATTCAGAAATTGAGTCTGTAAATTGGTTTTCCCTGTGATTTTGCCCAATAACAAAGTTTTGCTAGAATGACAATCTAACCAGAAACCATCAAAAAAGAGCAGATGAGTCACTCAAACCCAGCATAGGATTGCTTGGATTATTGGATTAACACAAGGATGGCAACTTTTATTGATTCTTCCTTTCTGCCAGACACTCAGCTTGTTCAACTCAATGGAGAAAATGAATTCTCAAAATGATCAACTATGAAAGAGAAGGCCATGAAATTGGGTAGGGCAGCAGCTGGAAGAACCAACTGGCCAATTGGGTACCTTCAGGGAAATAACAGGAGTAATGAGACATTCGGTAGTAAATAAGCTATCACCAGTTGCTATCACATCCCTCTCCCTGTTAATCCTTAAGTTCCTTGGATACTAAGGGATGACAGAACAACATGCTAGAGTTAATATCTTCAGGTACTACTGTAAGATAAACATAGTAGTCTAGTTACATGATATATTCAAATACTACTCTAGCAGCAAGGAAATATGGGAACATCTGGCCAGAATGACTCTCCTTCTCTGGGTATCTAATGCATATGCTGTTGGGAATTTATCAAATTACCCTCATTTGTCTATGAGATGCTAAAGAATTGCAGATTGTAGCTATGTCCTCAAGGTATTTGTTTGTTTATTTGTTTGCTTGTTTGTTTTTAGAGACATTATCTCACTATGCTACCCAGACTGATCTCAAACTCCTGGGCTCTAGCAATCCTCCCATCCTGGCCTCCCAAGTTGCCTGGATCACAGGCATGGGCCACCATGCCCCATCTCTGTCTTTATTTTTATTATGCCCTGTAACATCTCCTATTGGCTCTGGAATATCATAACTACTGAAGATAAGAAACTGCGTAATGAAGAGTGAAGCTCACTAGGAATTAAAATTGCTGAAGTCCTGTTCTTGTCTCTGCCACTACTATGCCATGTGATTTAGTGGTAGTGGTGGGGGGTGTTTATCATTTAAATTACTCTAAATATCAGCATCTAAATCTGTTTTTAAAAGGTAAGAATAAAATGGCGTTCGAGGTCACTTTCAGATCTCTGATATATTATATTTGATATATTGAGCAGAGAACCTGAAATTAAAGGTGTACCTTATATTCTTAGTTATGCATTTGTTTGTAATTTCTGTCACTTACTAACCCTTTCATTCACCCATCCAATAAAACTGGGTATGGTGACTTGTGAAATGGAATGCCAACCTAAGCCTTATGGAATCCATTGCTCCTAGGAACAGCACATAGACAGCTGTACCATAACAAGTCTTATATTACAGGGTGCCATGATCTCCCAAGGACAGTAGACAATACAACTGAAGACATGGAATAATTAAAACACAAGGAAGATCTAGGGAAGCCAAATATTAATTCATTCATCCACTCATCTAGTCATGTCATCCAACAATTCTGAGCACCTATGCAGTAAACCTCGTTTTTTTCCTGTCTCAAGTGCACTGTCAATCACAAGGATGAACACAAGACCCAAGTTTTGTCCTTCAGAATATTCACAGGACATAGCAAATGGCCTCAGAGATGGGCTGGTAACTCAAGGAAGGCAGTCTCAGTTCTTTGTAGTTTCCTGATAGGCAGAAAGCCCATTCTCTCCTGTTTTTAGTGATGTTAGGTACAAAAGCTATATTCTGAGACTTCCAGTGGTCATTGTGTCTTTGTTTTTGTCACCTAGGAAAAATATCTCAGCATCAGTGGAATATGAGGTCAACATTTGATGAGATGCAGAGATGAGTAGGAGATGTGCCCATGTAAACTGAGATGTAGAAACATGAAATTCACAAGATTGTTTAAGTCTTTCATCCAGTCTTGCCAGAAGCTAGGCTACTCCAAGAGGGAAAGTCATGACTTGTCCTCATGGCAATGACTTGACCTCAAGCAGGGGTAATATGAGTTGCCAAGTTCATTGCCCTCATGGCAATGAGCTCTTGGAGTGCACAGTTGTGTGGAAGAGTAGAGTAAAAGTGAGAGCTGAAGGTCAGAGGGCTGTGCACAAAGAAAGGCAAAGACAGCAGTTAGGAGATTAAGGGCACATCTCAGAAAAAAATAGTAAGGGCAGAAAACTTTGACAATGGCAAAAGAATTAGAAAAATAGGCATTATGAGAAAAATATGAGAAATGCTATCGGTAGCAACTGGCAACAGACTGGGTGTGAGGTCTCAAAAATGGGTCCTCCAAGGTTAATGTGTGATCATTTACCGCTGGTTGGAAAAGTGGGTGGATAGTGTTGACATCACGGAAATATAGAATATAGAGAAATCATCATATTTAAGGGTTTGCTAAGTGAAGTTTGGGATGCAGCTTGAGGATTAGCTAGTGTTAGGATGGTGGATGCTGCCATGAAATTTGGATAATAGGCCTGAGCAACTGTGCTCAGCATTTTATCTTCTTTTATATATATACATACATACATACATATATATGTGTGTGTGTGTGTGTATGTGTGTGTGTGTTTGTGTGTATTTGTGTGTGTGTGTGTAAAGAGAGAGAGAGATGAGATCTTGCTCTGTTACTTAAGCTGGAGTGCAGTGGTGTGGTCACGGCTTGCTGCAGACTGATATATTTTGCATTCCATTGAAACTCTCTCTAAAGTTTATAGGAATCTGATTTCCTGGATAAGCTGGGCCTTGGAAACAACTTGGTTTATTGAGTTATCACATTTTCTTGGTTAGCTTTGGATCTTGCAAACTGCTAGATGCTTATTTAGAATATAAATACATGTTTTAAAGAATTGTGTATGAAATGAGAATAAGCATGAGACAATGTAAGAGAAAATGTTATAAATTCACTGACACCAGGTGGTAGTAGAATTGGTATGTTAATGGTATTACTGTTTCATCATAGTTGCAATAATCACCATCATTATTAAGGTGTGATGGTATTGTGGAAAGAGGCCTGCACGGGGAGAAAAAACATGTAAAATCTGAATTTAAGTTCTGCATTTTACTAGCTTATATGATGATAAGCATGTTGCATAATCTGATTGTAGCTTTTTTTTTGTCTGAAAAATAGGGATGGTAGTATAGTGTTATTTTGAAGACGAATTAGGTAACATGACAATATGCCCAACAGTATCTCCTTCACCAATAGTAGCTTTTAAAAAAATCTGTATAAATTTATCCTTCAGAAGTTGAGGCCTGCACTATCTGTAAGGTATCCACTAGTTACATACAGCTACCAAACATTTAAAATGTGTCTAGTCTTAACTGAGATGGGTTAGTATAAAACACTTCACATTTTAAAGACAGTATAAAAAATAGGCTGGGCACAGTGGCTCACGCCCGTAATCCCAGCACTTTGGGAGGCCAAGGCAGGCAGATCACGAGGTCAGGAGATCGAGGCCATCCTGGCCATGGTGAAACCCCATCTCTAAAATAAATAAATAAATAAATAAAATGAAAGGTCACATTAATAATATTACATTGATTATAAACCAATAACATGTTATAATCTGTTGTATTGTGTTATATTTTTGATATATTTGCTTAAATAAAATAAATTATTAAAATAAGTATCACCTATTTATTTCCCTTTTACTTTTTTAATTTGACTGCTAGAATATTTTAAATTAAATATGTGAATCACATTTGTGGTTTGTATTATATTTTTATTGGACAGCACTGGGTTAAAGGGTTATCATGAAATTACAATTATAAACATATAAAAGCTCAACAAAGGATTTGGTGGAGAAAATTGAGTTCTTACTTTCAGAGGTATGCAAATGTGATTCATGCTGGGAAAGAAAGTATTATTTATGCCAATTTCCTTTAAAAGTGAAGCATGAAACCTTCATAAGCAGAGGAAAGATTCTCTTCCTTATATCCAGGTGAAAATCAAGTTCAGAAGAGCAGCAATAGCTTAGTCAACTTGAGTAAAGGGAATGGAAAGGAACAAATGGGTTTGGAAACACTGAACTTGAAGACAAATTCCACACTGTCACTTACTAGCCTTATATCCCAGAGTAAGATGCATAAACTCATTGAATCTCTTTCTCTCTACAGACCAAAAATACTGATATACTTCTAAATCACAAGGTGATAGATAGCACTTGCACTTGGCTTTTTGTGGAGGCCACTGTCACCCCAAGATAGAGGTAAGAAAATTAAAGCAAAAAAAAACAAAAAACAAAAAACAGAAGCATGTAATATACACAGGGCCACGACAAAAGACTGGAGGCAGTGGGGTCTGTTTGGGTCTAAACCTCTGTGGCACTGTGCTTTCTGCTCTATTCAGATCAGTCTTTTATGGCTATCCTGGGAATGGAATGAGACAACGAATCTAAAACATATACCGAGATCATCAAAGAATAGTCCCCATTTATATTGCTGTTGTGAAGGCATAAGGAAGCATAGAGAGGATATAAGATTTAAATCACTCTGTGCCCCATTTATTTGTTCAAAAGAAAGACACGAAAGGACAAGGAAATATGTAAACTGACTGCAAATTCTGTTGTCTTGCTAGTAGTCTCGATCTCATAAGAATTAAGTGTTTGGGGAAAATACATTCAAAAGTTAACTTATTAAATATAAAGCCAAAAGAATTCTGGCCTTACAGATAACTTAAAAGCTTTAAAATCAGCCCCTGCATGCCCAGTATAATATCTGAGGTCCTCCCAGTTCTTCCCCAAATGACTTTGAATCTCTCTGCCCACACTTGCAGCACTAGCATCAAGTTACAATATTTGTTTTTAATATAAAGCATACATTTGATAAAGATCGAACTATTTATATAAAGGTTGGGTTTGGTGGTGGTGGTGGTTGTTTATGTATTTGTTTTTTTGAAAAGGCTTTAGTGTTCTTGTTTTTGTAAGGGGTCCAGAAAGGCACTGAGAATTAGGAAGAGACTGAACTAAATATAAAGGGAGACTGGGGAATATTCCCAGCTGGGACAAGCCAGCTGCTAGCTATAATCCCTATGAATTTCTCAGGGGATACACTTGGATCTAGCCTACTGGATGACCTCCATCAACACACTCCCACAACACAAGACACCTCCCAGGGCAGCAGCCACATCCCTCTTACTATCCAACCTGACACCTCTGCAACAGACATGATTGTTCCTGACAAACTCATTTCTTGTTCAGCTTGATATGAAAATGAAAGTTGGATTAGCACAATTTCTCATATTTGAGAGCATGTGCATGAATAGCATTTTCAGTGTTGTCTTATAGTAAACCCAACTGAGCTTTGAAAGGAGGTGCAGTAATGCAGGTAAAGTTGATGTTTTCAAGATCTCCCTGCTTTGCATCCAAATCAACCCTGCAAGGTGAAAACATGCTCAGTGGGCCAAGCTGATACAATCAATGTCACTCTCTCACAAGCAGACCATCTTCAGAAAGAAATGTTAATCAAATTGTTTCCCATGCAAATGTAAAAACAGGTTGAACAATACCAGAAACAGTATCAATATTTTTCAACATTAAGCAAAGACAGGCAATTCTTGAAGAGCGATGCTATTTCCATGAATTTCACCAATTCACAGTCTTACCCACAATGCTTTTCTTACTTGCTTTGTTTTCACAACTGTTCATTTAAATGAGTTGGAGGACAGGTTTGGGGGGCTCTTTGCCAGATCTGAGAACTATGTTCTGAGTTTCCACGAGCCTACCATCAATCTGATTTTCATTGTCCAAACAAAATTTTGCACCCCAGGACCTGTGTTAGGAGAATAATACATTTATTCTCTGGGTCAAGTCAGTGTGACCGAAACTCCTTGGACTTTTTAAAACAGAGCTCAACTGTTTTTCCCGGTCTCTACTGTAGGGAGGAAATGTTCCATTCTAATCCTCTTATTCTATAAAAGAGGAAACGTGAGTCCACAATTCATGTCTCTTAATGTCAGCCTAAAATTCAGTGTACATTATTCTTTATCTCTTAGAAATCTTGCTTCTTATTAACATGCATTGCAGAAGCTTTATGGCCCTTTTTGACATGCAACATACAAGCTCTTAAGGCTGCATAACAGAGAGTGGATAGTATCTATCGATGGACAAACACTGAATGTGTACATCTTCTTTCAACAACCCTTCGAAACAAACTGTAAATCCTGGGTACAAGATAAATGTTCTGACATGACACTCTTGGTGGCATCTTCCCTTCATTTACGCCAGGGCTGGACAGGAGCCAAACTCTCAGGAGAGAACATGGATCTTGGAAACACAACTTCTTTCTGCCTAACACATCTTTTTAAATATTTAAGTTTTATGAGCACATCACAGAAAACATAACACTCAGTGTCATCCTTAAATAATTCTTGGTGGGGAGAATGCCAAGAATCCATCAATCTTGTATGCCTGAGAAAAGTCATGGGAAAAGGTTTCTGGATCTTTCAGGTCCTGAATTTAAATCATTTGCAGCTGTCCACCATGTGGTTTCAGGCTCCCATTTATGGAATTGGAAAGACGAAATGAGATAACCCATGGAAGGCCCAGTCCTGGGCCCTCAGTAAGCACTTCACAGTGGTCAGCAGGAAGTCTCATGGAGCTACCCTTGAAAGCATCTTAAGTCTGTCTCCCTATAACAGAGCAATGAAGAACATAGGATCTCTTGATGCAAAGCACTGCTCATCCACTTATTAGCTGCGTAACACTGGGAAAAGTTGCCTAATTATCCTGGGCCTTGATTTGCATATTTTATAAATGGATAATTATAGCTTCCACCTCACTGAGATTGTCCTGAAGATGGACTGAGAAAATTCATGGGACATGCTGAACACATGTGTGCACAGGGTAAATGCTCAGTCCACATCAGCTATTACAACAATTCTTCCACCCTTGTGCTGGCTTCATCCTCTCTACCAGGGAAGAGAGTGCCAGAGGGTATTCACAGGAGTACTCTTCCTGTGAGTTTCTCTGTTTAAACTTTCTCTATCAGTTCCTTTCAATGGGATCCAGAAATCATTTAATAAAGCATGCTTCAAATCCAGTAAAACTTCCTTGGGACCTAGGGAATAAAGTCCAAAGCTCTAAATTTGGAATTGAAAGTATCCCACAAAGGGTTTCACAATGGTGTCTCACTATCACCCTCTGCTTATAAACTCTGCTTGAGCAAAGCAAACATGTGCATTCACATCCAGGTGTGCTTGTCTCTATGATGCCTTCTCCAGAATGCTGAGAAACGATGGTTACAAAGTGCCGTGCCAAGTGATTTGTGGAGGAACATTTGAGAGCCAGGCCATTTTCGAGCTGGAAAGGACCCAAAAGGCCACTTTACAGATGAGGAAACTGAGGTTAATTGGCTTTCTCAAGGCCACACAGCTATTTATCAGCAATGCCAGCATTGCAAAGGCTGATCTGTCTGGAAGGAGGGAGTCACAGTGCAGCCTATTAGGGAAGATTTGTCAGCAATTGGCCACAAGCTTGCTGACAGGTGATCTTTCTCCAATCATGAGAAATGAGGCAGAAGTTATGCACCCAATAAGAAAAAGACACTAGTCATGTCTCTCTGTATAAGTGAAAAATGTTGCTTCTCTGGCTTGCAATACAGGGCACCAGAGGAGTGGGGGCGATAGGGAGCGAACAGCTAAAATGATGCCTCAGGCATCCTTCCTCACTTCAAAGATGTGACCTCTCAGGCTGCGTTAGTCTCCTGAATAATGTTCCCAAATGCACTGTGGAAATTTGCTGAAGCTGAAGATTCCCTGCAATGCTTGCAGCAGGAATGGTGATGAATAAAACACAAGAATCACCAGTGCATGACTTGGAAGGCAAGTGTCCCCAGCTCTAACTGCTAAATTGCAATTTTTACTCTAAGATAATAATACTAATAGTGACAGTCCATTTATAAAGTGTTTTTTAAGCTCCCCCAAATAATAATAAAAATGAAAATTATATATTATACTATAGCAGTGTCTATGAAGAAGAGAGTGGAGTGAAGTTGTTCAAGATAAATCTCCCTTTACTACTGAAATATTTTGGCAAAGTATTGACATTTAGAATTGTTTGCATAAATGAAGCACTTCACCCCGATTTCCAATTTGGCTTTCGATTTAAATGTAGTTTTGCTGCTGCTGTCAAATAAATATTAAAAAAAAAAAAAACTTCATGTGGTTTAAAAAAGTGAACAATGGAAAGTTGATTACTACTGATATTTTACTAAGCTGCCTAGAGAGCCTCACCTATGTTTCATTAGTCATCTTTCATTAGTGATCTAGATTTGTGTTCATGACGACTAGACAGGGATTACCACATAGAAATTGAAATTAGCTGGGCATGGTGGCTCACGCCTATAATCCCAGCACTTTGGGAGGCCAAGGCAGGCAGATCACTTGAGGTCAGGAGTTTGAGACCAGCCAGTCAACATGGTGAAGCCCTGTCTCTACTAGAAATACAAAAATTAGCCAGGTGTGGTGGTGCATACCTGTAATCCCAGCTACTTGGGGGGCTGAGGTAAGAGAATGGCTTGAATTTGGGAGGTGGAGGTTGTAGTGTCCCAGGATGGTGCCACCACACTCCAGCCTGGGAGAAAGCCAGACTCCATGAAAGAAAGAGAGAGAGAGAGAGAAAGAAAGGAAAAAAGGAGAGAGAGAGAGAGGGAGGGAGAGAGGGAGAAATGCATGGCTCCAAGAGTTCTGTTCAGTTATAACTGGGTTAAGTTTGGGCAAGAAGTTTTCTCAGCTACAAAATCAAAGCCTTTATAAGATTCTACTCTCTGACCCATTAGACGGGCTACCATGTCTCAGATGCTCTGAGACCTTGGGCTTCCCCTGCAGACTTCACTCCCTGAAAGAGGAAAGCAGATTCCTTTCAAAGGTGCGTCAGAAAACTTGTTCTGGGGTGCTATGAGAGTAACTCCAGAGAACGTTTTTACCCATATGTCCTTGTTGCTCAAACTCACCCAACTGTATGCACTGACACCTTTCACTGTTTACCCAATACTTGGGCCAACACAGAGGCTATATAGTTAAGAAGGTGTGTAGACTGTCCCCTCTAGAAACTAAGATGTGACTTGAAGCCACTTGTCCCTTCTTATGGGGAGGGGAGTCTTCTTTCATGAACCCATCAATGCTGAGAGTTCCTACATATTCCTTTTGAGATTTTTCCATTGGCTCCATGGCTAGAGTCTATGGAAAACTTTCCCACAGGACTGGATGTGTCCCTTGCAAGAGACCATTTGCCATCCACATGCCAAGCTATTATGCTGCCTTCCATAGCCACCCTTGGAAATACCACCTCATCTACTGAGTTACATTACTGGGCTTCTGCCCAGGTCCTGACACCTGCCCAATATTTGCACAACGAAACTTGGACTATTCAATATTTGTTTGTTTTAAGACAGGGTCTGGATCTGTCCCCCAAAGCTGGAGTTCAGTGCCGCAATCCCAGCTCACTGCAGCCTCGACACCTCTGGCTCAAACAATCTTCCCACAGGCTCATGCCGCTGTGCTCAGCTAAGTTTTGTATCTTGTGTAAAGATGAGGTTTCACCATGTTGCCCACGCTGGTCTCAAACTCCCGGGCTCAAGCCACCTACCTGTCAGAGTAGTGGCCAATACTGGAGGAACTCTGAGGCTCCTCCAACCACTGAAGTTCTTTAAATGTAATCTCTGATTCCAAGTTTTAGAGTTGGCCAGTGGGCTCTGGAATTTGAACCTCTGTGCAAAAAAGAAATGTGAGTGCTTTTCAATAGAGACCTGGGAAAGGCATCTGAGAGGCCGAGAAACTTTGCTGGAGTAAGAATTATCTTTACATCTTACTTTTGAGACATTGCAAATTAAGACATTAAAATGTCTTGCAGGCATGCACTGTTATTAATAATAATTATTACTATCATTTTAGTTGTTACTTCAGAGTTTGCATAAACTGGGCATTTTATGACATTGTTTGAAGAAAATCACCCTTCTCACCCTTGGGAAAGGAGGAATGAAGACCCGCCTGGAAGGATTGAGAATGGATAATCTGGGGAGGCCCAGACATGTAGATGTATTCAAATGGATGCTTGTAGGAGCTCAGAGTCCGCAGTCAGTTCTTGTCCAGAGAGTGAAGGAGGCTCAGACTGTGTCCTCGTCAAGAGAGTAAAGGAGGCCCAGGCTTGAGACACACACCAAACTTAGTGGAAAATGAACATTTGCAGTCAGAGCAGGTTTGGGAAGCCAGCTTTCCTTCTCCCCAGACTCATAATCTTAGACAAGCATATTAATTTCCCTCTGAGAGTCATTTCCCTATTTGTAAAATGGAGATGAGAGTACCTTCCTCTCAGGGTGGTTGTATACACTAAATAAGGCACCTGGGAGAGCACCCGGCACACAGTAAGGTCTCCGAAAGTTGTCTCTCTCTCCCTCCTTTTCCTGGGCAAACACAGGCAGATATCCCTTTCATTGCAAGGTGCAGGAGGGAATGCCAGCCTGGGGCGAGAACACATGACACTGGCTAGCTGCAGATGGGAAATGGCAGGACAACCTGGAAGGTCCCGGAGCCTTAGAAAGCCCAGCCTGGCTGTGATACTGGGTGAGAAACAGTTGGAAAACCATTCAGGACTGAAATAGGGTGAGGACTCCATTCTTTTTAGCGTGATGCCAAATCACTGTGCTTTTGCCTGGGCCTGCAAAAGACAGAAGCCACAAGGCACGACCAGGACTTCTTCAGCCACAGTCTATTTATGAGTTAAAATTGTCACTGCTCAAACCCCTTAAAATCCCAAACTACATTTACCTGAAAAACAAACAGAAAGAGTCTTGAAATAGAGATGAATTATCAAGAGACTAATTATCTTTTGAGCTAGTCTGGAATAGTAATGAGCCCCTTTTAAATGAAAGTAAACCTGTGATGAATATCTCAACATGGCATGCTTAGCAAACTTTCCCGGTAAGATATTACTGCAGGGTAACTTACCACAGCAACCCAGATGCAAAATGAACAGAGGGAAAAAACGCAAAGGTAGGAAGGAGGCAGGCAGTGTTCAAAAGCAGTAATCATCTCTAAAATCTCAAATCCCAAACTGCCTCTTGAATATTTTAAGTGGAAGGAGGTTGGATCACTTAAATTTACGAACTCATTCAAAAAAGGTAGGTACTAATAAACAATTCATAGCTAATTGGAAGAGGCCTCAATCTAAAACTAATGTTCAATGCATGATTTCTGGCCTCATAATTATAAGAAAGAACTGCTACCTGTTCTCATTAGTCCATAAAACTGAATCCCAAGTCTATTTCAGAGAGGGCAAGCAACCCCAGGACATATTGAAGGCTCATCATGAGCTAGGGCTTGCACTAAAGTCTTATTTTATCTTTACAAGAATCCTAGGATATAGATATTATTATGAGGTCTACATCCATTACCAAGAAGACACCTGAGTCTTGGGAGGTTATATAGTTTCTTCTTGGTCACATACTTTGCAAGTAATGGAGCCAAGAATCCTCACTCACAAAATATAGGGCTACACCAAAAGAACTCAGTAATCAAGATAAGTAATGCTTTAATGTAGTATTTGAAAAATCAAGATTAGTTGGTGGAGTACAGTGGCTCACACCTGTAATTCCAGCACCTCGGGAGGCCAAGGCAGGAAGATTGCTTGAGGCCAGGACTTTGAGACCAGCCATGAGCTGTGATCACAGCACTGCAAGCCAAAGTGAGACCCTGTCTCTAAAAAAATAAATACATAACGAAGATTAGTGGGGAAAAAAAATATGATGAACAAAAATCAAAATTTTCAATCAAGACAGAATCCAGCCATGCACATACATCCCTTGGCCTCATTTTCTTCACCCTCATCCTGGCCCTGCTACTGGACACTATAGCTTCCAAGTTTGAATAACTGGTCCAAGCTTCTAGGATGATGAAAACTGAACTTTCCAGAATTGGTTTATGGGTAAAACATTGCCAGAGATCTGAGGCGGGATGGGTATGCAGCAATTGGACCTGCTATGCCTATCCTTACTTCCTCCACCCGTGCTCTTATGGAGAAGGATAAAGATGCGTTGATAGCAAGGACTCTATCCTAAATTCTCACTGTTTGCTCTCACTGATGGAACCTAACGAAGGCTGAAATGAGATCTCTACGTGTCTTAAACTAAGACCAGGGAGGAGCCTCCCCTCCCACGCTGGTTGCCATGTGAGGTGATCGTTGCAGTGAGGACAAAGCCGGCCTCCAGGCCATTTTCTTCAAGAAGGCTGAACGTGGAGAGCTAACTTTAATTTGTGAAAATCATTCCAGTGCAGAGGACCATGTCAGAAGGATTTCTGGCAGAGAAGTGTTGTGGAGTTTAGGAAGTGAAGGCTTTTTTTCAACTGCAGCAACCAGGAAATTTTGAGAATAAACCCCTGCTCATTCACAAATATTGTTTGAGGGACACTTGGTGCCAGAAAACATAGAATAAGACCTTGGCTACTGTTGACTGTCGTCTTTAAAGCTATTTACATCAACTTCCTAGAATCAGCTTTTCAAGTGGCTTAAATGGGGGTGGGAATAGAGAGAGAGAGAGAAAGAGCAGTAATTGGCCTCCATGAGAAACAGCATCATTAGTCTCTCTCACTCTTGAGTTGCATCCTCTTTTCCCTCTCTTCTCTCTCACGTTCCTATCTCACCTAATACCCCGATGTATCAGATTTTCTGCTTGAGCAGAAACCTCGACTACACAGACTGTTTGAGCAATGCTTTATCTCAATAAGAATCCCTGAACTCTGCAACTGTCTCATGACTAATTAGACCAAATAACAATGAAATTTTGCCTCCAGTTCTGACAATGTGCATTATTCACAAGTACTTAGAATTTAAAATTGCCCCTTTTTAAGTTAAATAAACTGTCCGGTGATAAGTGAGCATCAGTTTACAAAACACTTTGTCTTACTTTCCACTGAGTTACTTAATACTCCCTCCCATAATCCATTTGCATTGATTCCTTCTTCATCAACTGTCTACGCATTCCAACACAGCTCAGAGCTGCAAAGATCTCCGTTGCTGAATCACCAGGGAGGCAACTGTACTCAGTTAAGACAAAAAATACAAATAAGTATCCACTTAAAACAGTACTTATTTTTTAATAGAGTTTTCCTCTTAATTATAATACAGCATTAGTTTCTTTTTGCATTGTCCTTCTGAACTTTGATGACACTATCAAACCGGAGCAAATATAAATTTATGTAGCCTGAAATATGCAATTTAATCATAAGCCATAATTTTCGTATCACTGAGAAAAAAACATCAAATGATTATACTCCAGTGCATAAGGAACAATCTTGAATTAAATTTTACTCTCTGCTAGATTTTTCACAGCAATATCAAGAATGGTTTGAAGGAAATAGTAAAACATTACTGTTATATTAAAACTCCAGGCCCCAAAGTGTGTACCGAAGATCAAACTGCTATTCTTTTTTGCAAATTAGAAATGTCTTGCAGACATCTTCAAAACCTCATGAAAGAACAGGCAATGATGTCACAGTAGTCTCACTCATATTTTTCTTCTTTATCCATTCCCTTCTACTTGGAGTCAGGAATGATGCTCTTTTTTGCCGAAAAAATATCCAGAAAATCCTCCCAGATCACTGTCTCAGCGAGAGCTGACCTTGTTTATCCTGCAGCCCAGCCCCCACCCCGGCTGCTACTCAATGTCAAGTTACAAGATTTCTCAACTTTCTAGTAAATTCCAAGGTGGGAAGAAGAGGCTCAAGGTAACGGGATCCGGCCACTAGAAAGATGCTAATCCTGACAAACTGCTCCAGCAGTAGATTGAACCACAGCTAGATTGAATTCGTTCTCTCCTGAGAGGGCCAGACAAGGCTGGTAAGTAACAAAACGCCTTTTCATGATGCCCTCAAAAGCAGAGGGGCGCCATGCAGAAAGCTGGAGAAGAGTGCCATTGCCCTCTAGTGGCCAGAAGTGCAATCTTCCGCGAAGGAGTCCATTTCCAGAGTTGTACAAGGCTCTCAATGTCAGGATAAAATTATAGCAGAAAGATGTCTAATTATGGTCCTCGTGTGTTTTCCTTAGTTCTTCCTGCTCATAGGGGAGGCTGCGGATGGCTATCACAGGAATCCCGATGGAACACCTCATTCTTAACTCCTACTGGTGCATCAGGATGTGTCCAATTGTCTCCAGCTTTCTTTTTCTTTAACGGACCTGTTGACGTTTTTCCTCTAATCAATTAAATCACAAATTTATATAGACCAAAGATTTTTGTATCTTTCACAGGTAATAACTTTAAATTGAAAAGGCTAACAACTCATATTCTTGGTAAAAGCAGAATAGGGATTCTTGACAAATAAGATAACTTTTTATGAAACAGCAGCCAATTCCATAAAGGAGAAAGTTATCTCAAACACACTTCAATCCCTTAAATCATTGGCTAGTGAATTTCTACAGTGCTCAAATTTTCTAGGAAGAAAAAAACTTGGAAGTTCATAGTCATTCTTCAAATTTGACAATTCAAGAAAAATGTTTGCTACCTACAGTCAAACTCTATATATTCTACTGTTTGATTATTATTGAATAATTAGGTATGCCTGTGATCAAAGTGAGAACATCAATATTGAAAATAAACGCCAATGAAATTATGTTTCTCAAACATCTACCTACATGAATGTACTGAGAATGAAGAAAGACTAAAATCAGATTTGCAGATCTTGTTTAGATGGTTCTGAAAAACAGATTTAAATGTAACAGATCAAAGTTTACCAACTTTGTAAGTTACCACTTCATAAGTCACATGCATTCACAGGCAAGATTCCAAGACACGCTATGCTCCTGGGAGTGCAGCCCTGGTATTGTAAATCAGACCATGAGGTCAATGTCATGGCGTTTCCCATATGAGGGTCCCCAAACCAGAATCTTTACAAAGGAGCCATGTAATTCTATTCAAAGTGGAAGAAAAACCATGAATTATGAAGACAAGTGCATTAAAAGAGCATGAAATTGACCTGTATTCCCCCAAATCATGGTGTGGCTCTCCAAGTCTGTCCCCTGCCCCCTCCTCCCACAAATAAACAATCAAACATGCACATCCATAGCCACCACTCTACAGAAGGAATCTGAGTTCTGGGACATAAAAAAAATTGAGCCGTAACTAATATTTTTTTTAATTTTCAAATTAACAAAAGATTGCATCTTAATTGAAAATAGAATTTAGGTTTCTAGTAATTTTACTGTCTGGTGTTCTGATAAGAATGCTGAACATAATGAAAGTTCTGAAGTGCCATCAAGATGGTCCACTGCTTCAGTGAGAACTATTTTAAAAGCTTATTTTCCTAGTAAGCAGTAAGCATCCATTTGAATACATCTACATGTCTGGGCCTCCCCAGATTATCCAGTCTCAATCCTTCCAGGCAGGTCTTCATTCCTCCTTTCCCAAGGGTGAGAAGGGTGATTTTCTTCAAACAATATCATAAAATGCCCAGTTTATGCAAACTCTGAAGTAACAACTAAAATGATAGTAATAATTATTATTAATAACAGTGCATGCCTGCAAGACATTTTAATGTCTTAATTTGCAATGTCTCAAAAGTAAGATGTAAAGATAATTCTTACTCCAGCAAAGTTTCTTGGCCTCTCAGATGCCTTTCCCAGGTCTCTATTGAAAAGCACTCACATTTCTTTTTTGCACAGAGGTTCAAATTCCAGAGCCCACTGGCCAACTCCAAAACTTGGAATCAGAGATTACATTTAAAGAACTTCAGTGGTTGGAGGAGCCTCAGAGTTCCTCCAGTACTGGCCACTACTCTGTCCCTTTGTTTTGTAACTTTTATTCCTTTATCCTATTGGAAGAAGACCAGGCTCCCTGCAGCTAGGGTTGGGCAGCTAATATTTCTGTGTTCTGGTGTCTGCACCTACGTATTTGTAGGAAAAACAATTCCAGGATTAACGAAAAGAAGGTCAGTCCCTTTTCTTCTCCTTTCCCAAGGTATTAGGCTCTAGCGCTCAGAGCCCAGGCTGGCAAATGTGCTGATGCGATGCTAAAGGATCCTCGCTCCTGAGAACACATCTGCATCCCCATCCCCAGGAAATCCAGACACCCCGCAAAACCATCGATGTCTGCTGCAAGCCCAAGTGATAAGGAAATTGATCCGTCTTCTCGCCAGATTAATTATGGTAGCTTCCCTGTGATTAAAACGAAAACTTACTGCCTCATATTAAACCGATAGCCATGATTAGAAGAAGAAAACAAGAAAAGATTTCAGAGCGATCGTAACAAGATTTCTTTAGGGGGAGACGAAGGGGAAGACTTTAGTGAAATATATACCCTCATGCAGCAGGGTTTCAAGAACAATCCCCTACTCCCACTCCTTAGGGATGACCCGTCGTCATGCAGAGCTGATACTAAATAATTAAAAGATGCGATTTCTTAATAGCAGTGTGATGGCCCATGAAATTCCTACTGCATTATTAGCAAAAGCAACAGGGCTTCTTCTAGCACCTAGAAAACCTTTCACCCAGGAGAAGCAGGCGCGTGGAGCCCCAGGCGAAAGCAGGGCCTTGGCAAAAAAGGGACATGGAAGCAGGATCCGCAGGCCTCCCCTGACCCCACTTTCTCTGGGGACTCTGCCTTCACAGCGCGGGGCGGGCCCTCCTACAGTTCCTCCCGGTTGGGGTGTGGGGAAAGGAGAGCTCTCCTCGCCGCCCTCCCCATCCGGCCGGACCCTCAGCGCTTCCCAACTCCCGGCTAGCGTTCCGGGGCAGAGCGCAGGGAGGGAGGTAGTGCGTGCCGGGAGCTGGAGAGGCTTGACGCGCTCCGAGAGGCGGCGCAGGTTTCAAGAAGGTTTGGTTCGCAAAGTTAACGTTGACCCTAGCAGCTTTGCCAGGCCCTAGGCAGAGGCAAGCCCGAGTCTGGGCCGCTCGTGGACCTACCCCTGCGCTGGTGGGAGCTCCCGCGGAGGCTCGGGCTGGAGGGCTGAAGCGCACTGCAGCCGGCTGCCCCGGAACAGCAGTCGGCGGCCCCAAGCCCACGCTATTAAAGTGCGGGCAATCGCCTCCTGGAGCTGGGGTCCTTCCGTTTCCCCGGGCTTCCCCGGCAGTCTTGACTGGAGGGACTGAGCCCCGGGGAGCTTTCGGCGGGGATCCGGGAGGATGGAGTAAGAACCCCGCAGAGCGCGAGCATGTCGCGGCTTTTGGAAAGCGGCGCTGGGCGGGCGGGCACCGCGCGGAGGGCGACTTTCCCCAGAGAGACAGGACGGGGGTAGTTGGCGTGTCCGGAGCTCTGCTCTGCAGCCTCTTGCCCCCGCCAGGTGCAAATTTCCGTCTGCCTCGGCTTCGGCGCAGACCCTAGAGGAGGCCGGAGCCGGGGAGAGTCGAGGAGCGCACATCTGGAGCCTCCGTCCCCTGCGCTGCCCGCGCCCACAGCTGGCCCCCTTCTCCCTTTCTGATTTTTAAACAAATCTCTCCCTCCCTTTTGCTTAGCATTAGTGAAGACTTCTAGACTCAGATACCACCACCACACCCCACCCCCGCCAAGACATTCTCTTCCTGAGAAAATCCTGCCCCCCACTCCAAGAAGCCCCAGCCAGGCGAGAGGAAGGGGCTGGCGGCGCGCCTCACCTGGGGCCCTTGCGGGTGGACGCAACCTCCGGGCCGCCTGTCCCTGGCGCAGGGCGAGCGCTGCGGTGTCAGCCCCGGCCACAGTCCCGGTCCCATTCACAAGTCAGCGGCGGCTGCTAGCTGCCCCCGCGGCATCTGCTCCTCGGCCCGCGACGTTCCCCTCGGCTGGTGGCGGCCGCGGAATGAGCCGCCGAGCGCGCTAGTGGCAGGAATGAGAAACCGGGGGGAGGTGGCGGGCGGGTAGGGGGGGGCGGGAGGAGGGAGGCAGCCGCTGGGAGGGGAGAAAAGGGCGGGGGCTGAGAGGAGCCGAGGCTGCGAGACGCAGCGAGATGGGCCTCGCAAAGGCTGCGGGGGCAGACCTGGTCCGCACCCCTCCCCCCAGGGGCCCTGCGATGCCAACCCTTGGATTCGTGGCCGCCCCTCCCGCCCCGAGGCGCGGCGCTCCGACTCCCTCGGGGCTCAGATGGAGTCTGGAGCAACTGAAGTTGGGCTCCAGGGACGCACAGCCAATCAGGGAGGGCGGCGGAGGGAAGCTGGAGAGGGGTTGGGAGCCCCCATTTTCCTCCTTCCCCCAAATCTGCTCCAGCTGGCCAGGCTGGGCCCTTGCCTGGCTGGCCGGGATGGTGGTTGGGGGAAGGTATCGCCCAAGTGAGGGAAGCAATCGGGAATTCGGGAGTGCGTTCTATTCTTTCTCACTCCACCCCACCTTCCAAAAATCCCTCTACGTTGGCGGCTCCTGCCCAGCCCCCACCCCCTTAATCTCCCATCCCTTGCAAACTCTTCTGGTGGCTCTGGTGGTGAAGTCGGGCGGGGAGGGAGACTCCGACTCGGGAAGAGCCCAGTCTCCGTTGTCTTTCAGCTCTCTCCTCCAGTGCCCCCCACGCAACGCCTCGGAGAGGGGTGCGCGGGGAGCGCTTCGCCGGGGTTGGCCTCGCAGTACCCCTTGGGAGGGTGCCTTGGCCCCTGCCCCAGCCAGGTATCAGTGGCCCCCGCCGGTAGTGTCACTTGTTGCCACCCCCTCGCTGCAGACCCGCCAGGACCCTGTGGAATGTGCGCTTCTGCGGGAGTGAGGGCCTAATGGGGCACAGCGCCCGGGTCCTCTCTCCTTCCTGCCCTGTTCCCCTCACCGAGGACTCGCTACCGGGAGGGAACCCCGGGCCTGCTTCCTGCCCTCCCTCCCTGAGTCGCCGGGAAAACAGGCTGGCGGGGCTGGGGCTTAGGAATCACGCCAGGGACTGGGCGGGGCGCTCGTGGTACCGGGAACGAACGGCGTGGGGACCCGCATACCCAGCGGGGAACAACCATGCCTGCGTGGGGACCCCTGGCTTGAACAAGTTTTCAGGGTAGGAAGTAGAGGCAAGAGAGGAGGCGGAGGAAGGTGGAGACGCCAGTGAGCGAAGGAACCGCCTGTGGGGACGGAGATGAGGCTGGGAAAGGAGGAGAGATGGACCCGCAAAAAAGAGGAAGGAGGCTGCAGAGAGAAAGCTGAGCGCCACAGCCAAGCAGTCAGAAAGGGCCAGAGGGGAGTAGACGGACCCAGCAGTTAACGGAAAAAAGGGGCCGAAAACGGAAGAGAAAGCCTGGGACCGTTAGCGCGTGGGGAAGGAACCCCAGTGCGTGGAGAAAGCAGGGGCGGCCGAACCCCGCTCTCCGGCTCCTGGCCACCAGCCCGCGGGTCCCCGAGCGCCCGCAGCCTCCCGAGTTTCCACGCGGCTCCGGGAGACGCCTGCGGTGGCGGAGGCTGGCGAGGCTGCCCTGGGACCTACCCTTCGCAGCCCGCCCGCCCGCGTTCTTCTCGGCGACACCAGGATCCGGGTGGCGCTAGGTGCCTGCCCCTAGTCCGCGTCCTGCGCGGAGAGGATGCCTCTATCACCCTCTGTGTGGACGTGGCCTTTAAACTGCTCATTCCTCCTCTGCGGGGAAAGAGCTGTAAGTTTTGCTGCCCATTTCTCTTACTCCTCAGCCTTCCCCCTACCATGGGTGTCCAAGGTGATAGTCCCCTGGGCCTCCAATATCCCCCCACCCTCGCAACACACGCTCTGCCCAAGGGACGCGAGAGGCCATTGACGCCGAGGGCTTTCCTGTAGAGCGTCAGTGAGCAGATGGCAGTGCCTGCCCCTTTTGCCTCCTCCTGTGGGTACCTGGCCCCGAACCTTTTCAGAGGTCTACCCTGCTTTCTCTGTGCCTTGTTGGCCTCTGCTCTAATCTCTAAAACTTTGGGTGCTTTCCAAGCCACGGCCGAAAGCCCCCACTCTAATAGTAATGGGGTGCTCTGGTGGCGCCATTCCCGCTGATAAATGAAGTTACTTACACAGCAGAAGAGGGAAAAGGGGTCCGACTTTCCCTCAGAGATATTCGAGTTTTGGTCTTGTTTGGCTACAAACTATTGTCTGGATTTTCTCAACCCTTCCACGTGGTCCTAGAGGGAGTGTGAAGACACGGTCAATCTGATTGTACATATATTACACAAAAATGCCCAGGATCTGTGATTATTAGGACATCTCTTGATCCACGAAGCAAGTTTCATAAATTCCCTTTTGGAGGCATGGCCAAAGATGAGCCTGGCCACGTGTCAGCTGACATGAGCTGGACTTTGACCTCGCCTCTCCGTTCAGCAGTTATCAAATCACAGCAGTTATTTTTATAGACCATCCCTTTAGTGATGGGTGCATCAGCCGATTTTAACAAGTCAGTTAAAAAAAATGCTTGATAAGTTCCCACTGACACTGTGCACATGGAACGTGGTGTATAGCAGCAGTCCAGCAAGTCTGCACCTAGGATTCTACTCAAGAGAACAGTAAGCATATGTCCACACAAAAACACATACCAGAGTGTTCATGGCAGCGTTATTCGTCATAGTCAAAATCTGGAAACAATTCAAACACCCATCAACTGGTGAGTAAACAAAACAGGGTGTATCCATACCATGGAATATTGTTTAGCAAGAAAAAGGGAAGAAATGCTGCTGCTTGTGACATCATGAATGAACTTCAAAAACATACGCTAAAAACCAAATGCAAAACAACATATTGTATGATTTTCATTTATACGAAATGTCCAGAAAAGGCAAATTTATAGAAATGGAAAGAGGATCAATGGTTGTCTGGGGCTGAGGATGTAAAGATTGCAAATAGGGCACCAGGGAATTCTGTTGGACGATCAAAATATCTAAAACTACATAGTTGGGATGGTCCAGAAATCTACAAATTTACTAAAATCATTGAATTATAACCAAGAATGGAAAAA